>NW_006437784.1:147517-159400 GCF_000325575.1 Pteropus alecto
AGATTAAGTGTTAAGCTGTTTATTTGGGCTCGTTCTTGTTTTTGGAGATAGGCCTGTAATGATATGAACTTCCTCTTATGACCATTTTTGCCATGTCCCACAAGTTTTGATATGCTGTACTATCATTATCATTCGTTTTTACATATCTCTTGATCTCTCTTTTTATTTCTATCTGACCCAGTTATTCTTCACTGGATATATATTGTTTAAGCTCCATGTATTTGTGGTTCTTGCCACTTTCTCTTTACAGTTGATCTCTAGTTTCAAAACATTATAATTGGAGAATATAGTTGGTATGATTCCAACCCTTTTAAATTTGTTGAGGCTATCTCTGCATCCCAATATGTGGTCAATCCTTGAGAATACTACATGTGCACTGAAGAAGAATATATAAGCAGCTGTTTTGGGATGAAAGGCTCTATAAATGTCAAATATATCCTGTTGGTCTAATGTATCATTTAAGAACATTATATATACAAAAAACAATGTCATTTCCTTATTAACTTTCTGTTTGGATGATCTGTCCATATCTGACAGTAGGGTATTTAGGTCCCCTCCTAATATAGTGTTTTGGTCTTTTTCTCCCTTTAGTTCTGTTAATAATTGCTTTATCTATTTCAGGGCTCCCTGATTTGGAGCATAGATATTAATAAGTGTTATATCTTTTTGGTGCATGATTGCCTTTATCATTATGAAGTGTCCCTCAGTATCTTTCTTTATCTTTTTTTTTTTTGAAGTCTATTTCATCCATATTAGTACTGCTACTCCCGCTTTTCTCTGAATGCCATTTGCTTGAAATATCATTGTCCACCCTTTCACTTTGAGTCTAAATTTGTCTTTGGAACTGAGATGTGTCTCCCGGAGGCAGCATATGATTGAGTTTTGTTTTTTGAGCCAGTCAGCAACTGTGTGCCTTTTTATTGGTTAAATTCAATCCATTTACATTTAGGGTGATAATTGAAATATGAGGTCTTCTTATAGCCATTTTATCTTTTCCTTTCTGGTAGCTCGGACATTGTTTCCTAGTCCTTGTGTTTTCATTTTCTTTATTTTAGTTGACATTTTTGTGTTTTGCCTCTGGTTCTTCTTGTTTTATGTTATATACTTCAGTTCTGAATCTTTGGCATGTGGTTACCATTATGAATATTTAAAGGATAGTTATATATATACAGTCATCTTTTTTCTTCTGCACATGCCTTATCTCTATTCCCTCTTGAGACTTTGGATCTTTGAATCTTTGAATCAGTCATTGTTGTCTCAGTTTGTCCCTATGTATGCTGAACTTTCATTACTATCTTGCTATAGCAAATCTCTACTTATTTTTAAGCTTATAATGTCCTGTTCTTAGTAAGGGTTGCACTCCTCTGCTTTTATCTGCCTGCTAGTCACCTTAATCCTAATTATGTTTTTTGTTGTTGTTGGTTTGGTTTTGTTTTTTTTTTTTTTTTTGTCATTTTGTCAGCAGGTGAGGTATTTCCTGTAGTGCAGGCCTTGTAGTGGAGAATTCCCTCAATTTTTGTATGTCTGGAAAAGTCTTAATTTCTCCTTCATATATAAAGGAGAGCTTAGCTGGATACATTATTCTTGGTGGTAATTCCTTTCATTTAATAGTTTGAATATTTGATTCCACTCATTTCTGGCTTGTAAAGTTTGTGCTAAGTCTGACGATAATCTAATGGGTTTTCCTTTATAGGTTACCGTCTTCTTTTCCCTGGCTGCTCTGAGAATTCTGTCTTTGTTGTTGATTTTTGTTAATTGTAATACAACGTGTCTTGGTGAAGGCCTTTTTTGGGTTGAGATAATTGGACGTTCTATTGACTTCTTGAATTCCAAGCTCCAGCTCATTCCTTAGATTTGAGAAATTCTCGTCAACTATTTGTCTGAAAATACTTTCTAATCCCTGCCCCTTTTCCTCCCCTTCAAGAATTCCCTTTATTCTTATATATACTCTCCTGGTGGTATCAGCTAGTTCTTGAATTTCTCTTTCATTATTTTCATTCTTCTGCTTCTCTCTTCTTCCTTGTGATTTATTTCTAGATTTCTGTCTTCGATATCACTGATCCTTTTCTTCATTTGGTCGACTCTATTTCCCAAGCTTGTTATTCTATTTTCAACTCTTGCAGTGTTTTCTTTATCTCCAGAAGGTCTATTCAGTTCTTTTTTGAGGGTTTCAATCTCCTTCTTAAAAATCTCATTCTGCTTATCTGTTTTTTTTTTTTTCAATTCTCGAAATTGTTGATATGATTCGTTTCAGATTTCATTGAGTTTTTTCAGAAGTACCATCTTGAATTCTCTGTCATTTAAGTAGCATAGTTCTATGTCTGTAAGCTTATTTTCTGGAGATTTTTTTCTTTCTTTCTGAGATGCCTTGTCACTTTGGTTGTTCCTGATGTTTAATGGACTATTTCTCCACCTGAACATTAATGGAAGTGTATTCTGATTTTTTTTTTTCCCAGAAAGAAGTTTTATTATATAACGGTCCCTCACCTGTTGCAAATAGGTGTTTTTCTTTTGGTTTCCAGTAGATGGTGTCTAAGCCTCTTGGATCTCTGCTTTATATAAAGTCTTAATAATGTCTTTTTTTTCTTCTAGATGTTTAATCACTCTTGCCACCCTCAGTTTCAGTCCCTGTCAGTGTCAGCGAAAGTCTCAGCACCATTTGCTCAGATTCCCTTGGGGTTCCACAGTGTTTGATCTAGGAGAGTATGTGGGAAGGGGCCTTCTGGGTTGGGGTTTGGGGGCTGCGGCTCAGCCTCAGTTTTACAACCACAGCTGGTAAAAATCAGTTGTTGTTTCTCTGCCTTCCTGCTTCTTTGCCCTCTGCCCTGATCACTGGGCACTGCCTCCAGCCATGGGAGCTCACAGCTCTCCCAGGCAGGAGTGCTCAGGGAACTTGTCGTACCTTCTCCCCTCCCTGCCTTCTTACAGGGTGCTCGGGTAACTGCAAGAAGCAGCTTTTTTGTTTCTCCCAGTCCACCTCCCGAAACCCGGGGTTCTGATCTATGGTAGCTCTTATGCGCAGATCCCACGCTCAGATGTGCTGGTGTGCAGTTTGGGTGTTTTTTGTTGAGTTTTAGATGTTCAGCTTACTGTTATTTCAAGGGGACAGATCTGGGAACGTCTCTCACTCCAACATGTTTCTGACATAAGCCATGTGCCTTATGTTTAAGATATATTTTCTACACAAGATTAAGAAGATATTTTTATACATTATATTTTTTTAAATATCAAATTTTTTCTTTACTATCTTGATTTATAATTGATTTGTTATTTAGTTTTCTGGATAGTGATATTTGGATCAAGACTCAGTACCATTACTAAGAGAAATTATCCTTAACCCATGGCTTTAAAGTGCCATGTTGTCATAAACTAATTTTTCACATTATATGTTTCCTATTTTTAGAATTTCTATTCCGTCTTTATGTACACTAACATCACATTCTGTTATTGAAGCTTCATAACTGGTGTTGATGTAATTGTATTTTTGATATAATTAGCAGAGTGAGTCTTCCCATTTTCTTCTTCAAAATTATCTTAATTATATTTGTTTTTTAAATTTCCATATAAATTTTAAAATGGATATATCTACATTTACAAATACTAATCCTACAACAATTCTGATTAATACTGCATTAATCTATAAATCAGCTTTAGGAAAATTGACACCTGTGCTATCTTTATGTAATATATTTTAATTCACTTATTTTTATTTTAATAACTCTCAATAATGGTAGTAGTCATGCACATCTTTTATTAAATTAATTCCTAGACATATTTTTGATGATATTCTAAAAATATTCTTTTCTAATAAATTTATGGTGGTATAATTGACATATCATAGACTATACATATTTTAATGTGTAAAATTTGATAAATTTTGATGTATGCATACATCCATAGAAAACACTCACTAAAGTCAAAATATTGAATATATTCATCACCTTAAAATTTTTTCACAGCCCTTTGGAATCCTCCATTATGTTTCACCCTAATGCTTCATCACCAAAGAACCACTGATCTGCATTCTGTTACTACATATTAATTTTAATTCTCTGAAAGTATACATGAATTGGATTATACAGTATATATTTTTGTTTTGTCTTGCTTCTTTTCCTCAGTTTAATTATTTGAGATCGAACTATGTTGTAATATGTACCAATAGTTCAACCTTTTTTTTCCATTTTATTACTATACTAAAATTTGTTTATCCATACACCTGTTGATGGATATTTTAGTTGCTTCCAATTTGGGGCTATGACAAACAGCACCACTATAATCATTCATGTGTAAATATTTATAAGAACATATTCTTTCATTTTGTTGGATAAAAATGGATTCTTAGGGTTAAAATGGTTACATTATAATTAAATATTATTATATATTTAATTTTTGAAGAAATTGCCAGATTGGTTTTCAAACTGGTTGTAAATTCTCATTAATGTGTAGGCAAATTTCAGTTTCTCCATATCCTTGTCAATACTAGGTACATTTCCTCTATCCTTTAAATAGATCTTTTCAATATTACGATATCAAGAGAATGAGAAGACAAGCCACAAACTGGGAGAAAATATTTGCAAAAGACACATTTGAGAAAGGACTATAATCTGAAATATATGAAGAATACTTAAAACTCATAATAAAAAATAAATGGCATACATAATAGAGGCTTTGTACATTTCCTTTTGCAACCACACCGAAGTTGTGACAGAAAGTTCAATAAGAACTTTAAAACAGAGAAAAAACACAAAAATGAAAATGGAAATTTTAAAAGGAAACCAGTTAGAAATGAAGAACACATTATCTGAGATGAGAAATATATTAAATGGAATAGACAAAGGAATAAACAAAGTGAATAGGTTCAAGAAAAGGTTCAAATGCCCTATTTAGAAGATGGGAAAGCCAGGGACATTCAATCAGAATGGCAAGAAATAAGATGCCGAGATTATAAAAATAATTTAAGGAGTATATGGGATTTTATTAAGGATCCAAATATCTGCCTGATCGGTGTAACTGAAGAAAATCAAGATGTTTAACAGCTGTTTGAAGAAACAATGATGGAAAATTTCCCTAATCTGGTGAAGGAAATGGACATAAAACCTCAGGAAGCTCAGAGAATTCCAAAAATCAGGGATACATAGAGGCCCACACAAGACACATCATAATTAAAATGCCAAAATTTAAATACAAAGAAAGGATATTAAAAGCAGCAAGAGAAAAACAGATAATTACTTATAAGGTAATAATGAAGACCCAGGATCTACAACCAAGAATAATTTATCCAGCAAAGTTATCATTTTGAGTTGAAGGACAGATAAAGAGCTTCACAAACAAAAATAAGCTAAAGGAATTTATCATCACCAAGCCAGTATTATAGGAAATGTTGGAGGGGCTTCTTTAAGAAGAAAAAAATATATATCGAAAACAGGAATAAAGAATGGTAATACTACATTCCCATCAATAAGCACTTTAAATGGAAAAGAATTAAGGGCTCTGACCAAAAGATAGAGGGGCTGAAAGGATAAGAAAACAAGATCTCTACATATGAGAAGGAAGATGATGGAAAAAGATATTGCTTTGATGGACCTAGAAGGTATTTAAGTCAGAGAAAGATAAACACTGTATAATTTCACTTATATGTAGAATCTAAGGAAAAAAAAAAAACAAACTAATCAAAAACAGACTCACAAATATAGTAAACAATTTGGTGATGGACAGAGAGGAGGGGCTTTGGGGGGAGCAGGAGAGAGGGGTGAAGGATTAAAGAAGTACAAATTAGTAGCTGATAGATGATCACAGGGATAGGGAGCACAGCAGAGAGAATGCAGTTAGCATTAATATATTGACTAGGTGGAGGGTCGGGAGAGAGGGGGAGCAATTCTGGGGATCATTTTATGAACTATATAGATGTCTAACCAATGTACTTACTGTATACTTGAAACTAAAATAAATATTTTTTAAAAAAAATTTAAAAATTAAACTATGGACTTTGAGTTATTATGATGTATCAATGTAGGTTCATCCTTGGTTAAAAAAAGAAAGAAAAAAGGTACCATTCTGGTTAGTATGTTGATAATGGCAAACTATGTATGTATGGAGGCAGAGGGTATATGGGAAAGCTCTGTTACCTTCCTTACAATTTTATTGTAAAGTTGTAACTGCCCTTAAAAGTAAAATCTTAAACAAAGGAGAAGGGCTTGAACTTCATAAATTTGGCAAAAAGGCAACCTACAGATTCATGAAGATTAATGAATTTCCAAAATGAATAAACCCAAGGAAATTCATATCAAGTCACATAATCAAACTTTTGAATATTAAAGAAAAGAAAAAAAGTCTCAAAACAGCCTAAGAAAAATGATAGCTTACTTATAGGGAAAAAGCAATTATATTAACAACAAATTATTTATCAGAAACCATGGAGGTCAAAAATAGGTAGCAAAACATTTTTTCAAGTACTGAAAGAAACAAATTGTCAGTTGAGAATTCTGCATCCAGTAAACTTATTCTTCAAGAAGGAAGAAGAATCAAGACATTTTCAGATGAAAGAATGTTAAGAGAATTTGTCACCAGCAGATCTACTCTAAAAGAATAACTAAAAGAATCTCTAACCAGAAAAGAAATAATAAAAGAAGGAATCTTGAAAAATCAACAAAAAAAAGTTTAAAACTAATAATAAAATAATTTTTTTTAAATCTAACTTAAATAGGAAAATTAATGTATCCCTAACTTTGGTTGAATTTGAATTAATATGGCTTTATTTATAAGCATTAAGTTACCAGGAATTTTTTTGTTATGTCTTTAAAGAATCACTTATTCAACTTTTAAAATATATAATAAATCTTTAGTTATGTTTAAATTTTCTTTTAAAGCTTATACTACTTTAGTTGTATTGGAAAAATTTGTTTTATATATCTCGGATCATTTTGTCATTGTTTCAGCTGACTGGTTTAATGTGTTTTATACATATATGATTTAATTTGTAGTTTAAGGTAACTGAGTGACAATTACCATATTGTCACAAAAATGTCAAACTATGGTACGTAATATGTGTATTTAACATGGAACCTCATGCTTTGTAATGTTTTTAAAATCTTATTATGAAAGGCTACTTTGAATGTGCACTTTATTATTTTTGAATGTGTATTTTAATAAACAAAATAATTGAGGGAAAAATCCTTTAGCATTTTTAGGCTCAATTTGTCCTTAACAAGCTGGCAAAAATGCTACCTCCCCTTTCATTTTACTATGTTTTTACTTTTCCTTCCTCATCTGAGCAAAGCTCTCTTCAGTGACAGCAATATGAGAAAAAATTCTAAAACAAAAGTTCTAAAAACAAGTCTCATAAAGCCTTCTGACAGCACCTAGAATTTCTCCTGAAATTGCAGAGAATTTTTTGTTGTTGTTAATTCCAATATGCCTGTCACCTCTGTCACTTTGAACAGAAATCCCTTGGCATTTCTATTAAAATATCTGCACATTCACTCACGTTGTTCTGCACTTCTTCCCTGATGATATTTTGACCCACTCTCTATCCCACAGTCTTCTCTGAAAACGCACTAGCCTACCTGCTTACCTTTTCCTAGGATGTTCCTACTTTCTAGCCTTAAAGAAGTCTCACTATCCTTACATTTGATTACCATTTACAACTATGTGCCTGGCATTATGCTGATTCCAGTTTGTAACATGCCTGCTCTCAAGAAGTTCAGTCTGGAGCTGAAAACAGGTAGGTGGAAAAACACACTTTCACTATAAGAAAAAGAACTGCAAAGAAGACAGAATTTTTGTCTCTACTGGGTTTTTTTGTTTGTTTGTTTTTGTTTTTATTGTTGTTTTTGTTTTTTGCCCAACCCAGATCTTCTACGTGGGAAAAAGAGTAACTTATTTGATGGGTCAGATCTTGCTATTCATTGTGCAAGCTACAGGTACATGGAATTATTATCTCTAGAAAACATTTGTTTTAATGTTCTTTTTCCCTGCCCAAGCTGAAGAGCAATGACTTCTTTTCACCCTCTGTCATTTTCTGTCCCCATGAAACAAGGACACTCACAGCAAGGTCCAGAGATTATATTCCCTAGGTATCAGGAGGAAAAACATTTGAAATTAATAATTTCTTTAACAGATAAGAAAGTAGGCACATATATCTGACTCTAAGCAGTAGACAAATATTCTGAGGAAAAGTGTGAGTTTCATACTCAGAGGGTTTCATATCAGTGCCCTCATGCGTTCAGGGTATTATGTTTGCTAGTTAAGTAGATTGATTCATTACATGACCTTAAGAAGTAGAACATTTTTTACAAATACATGAGGATTGATCTTAAAAATTTTCATGGCAAAGCATTTTAAAAAGTTGGCAAACATAAAGATGTATATGCACTTTGCTTTTACAAAAGGCAAATGTTCCAAATTTGCTAACCTTTTCTGTGAAAAACAAATGACCGTTAGTAATATGTAAACTAAAAATTTTTTTAGATAAATATTTTAATCTGTCCTTTCAGAATAAGATGGTGACATTTTAATGGGTGTGAAGATAACTATCTCTTTAAAATAAAATCACGTTAAGGTGAATAAAAAGAAAAAAATGGAATACATAAAAGTATGGGTAAATACAATGCACTTTTCTTCTACACTTGAGTGTTCTAAATTATGTTTGTTGATTAAAGCAATACATGTATGTGGCTCTAAATGTATGTGGAAGAAATATTTATGACAATTATATTATAAATGAACATCATTAGATCATGGAATAAATCCAGATATTGCCATAAACACTTTCATGGAAAACACATTTTGCAACATTTTAATTACTACCGAAGGATACAAATAACAGTGGACATGACTTAGAACAAAAGAGTGAGACAAATAAATCTGATCAGACTAAGCTGAGTTAATTATGAAGTATATTTGTGTCATCATTGATACTAATGATCTCTTAAAGTCTATCATCTTCCCAATGTTCAATAGGTATAACCCCATACTCTCTGATTTCTTTCAATTTACGTTCTGCTTAGCAGAAGGATTCCCAAACCTTTGTTCTTCATTAAATTGCATTTTCCTGTGGTCCTTTGAGAAATGTCATTGTCATTTTGAGTTTGAAATGGTATGATAAAATTTAATTAAAATACTAACTGTAAATTTTTAGATTACAAGATAGCAGAAAGAAAATGATAAAATCTGAGAGAGTACAAGAATATATTCATATAGTGCATGGTCAAGTAGATTAGTAATTTCATTGTTTACAGAATTTATTGATTCACATTTTGCTTTAACTGATTTATAAAATATTCTATATGAGAAATTATGCTAGGTGTTCTGATATGTCTGTTATATAATCTGTGGTTATATCTCCTTTATTGGGATAAAAAAATTACACATAAATTTTATAATTTATTTCTGCTGAAACAGACTCTGATAGACTCCATGAATCTATCAGGATCCTGGTAAGAAAGAGTTGGTGCTTAAATTGAGTAGAAGGATAGTGCTGTACCCCAAAGCTTGCAGTGTGTTGTTACTACTGCTAAGCTTGAAGGGATAAGGTGGAGAGTAATTACAGGAACCCAGAGAAGTTGTGTAGAAAGAATGCCTGACATGAGTTGTTGACTTTCATCGAGATATTTACTAACCAACTCATTGTCCCTCCAGGTAGGAAACAAATTCCCCAACCTCACTTTTTCTTCTCTCCTCTTCAGCTGAGCTCCACTGACCAAACCCAACTGGAAGCCCAATGGGCATAGAAAATGATGAAGAAGGGTGAGGAGGATCTGGAGGGGCAAACAAAAGACATCCAGCTCACTTTTACTAGTTTTACAGTACTCTATAATTTTTATTTCCTGCCTGTACATAAAATTATGAAGCTGCATTAGACCACACTAAAAATCTCTGAGACCTGACAGATTATAGTTTTTAAAGCATTTTTCTACAGATTATCTTTTCAATACAGCTTTGATATTCAGGATCTTCCAACTGGCTCCAGAATTCATAGAAATTTAATCCAGAGAAAGAAATTCCAGAAATGATGACCTATCTCAGAAGCTGCCTTGTCAGCAGTACTCAAGGTTTTGTTGAAAAACTGTTTTTAGGATGTTGAAATAAGATTCTAATTGCTTATGAACTGTGAATGTAACTATCATATCATATCATATCATATCAAGTGATGGATATGATCTTTCTAGAGGTACTGGCATTGTTTTGATGACTAGCATGTGATAGTTGCTTGTTCTGTTAGCTACTGAAGCAGATAATAAATACAAAATGGAGAGTCTGACAAGTTATATCTGGGAATTGAGAATTAAGCTAGTAGTGCACTGTTTATCATGAATTTATTTTGTTCTTCTCAACAGAAGGCTCTTAGGATGGTTGATGGAGTTGAATAAGTATGCATCTTTACTATAAGGCCCCCAAATGAATTATTCTTCTGTTTTATTTTATTCTAAAAAATAAATTGTGTACCTTGTTGTGATTCATACAGTGGCTTTCATGATGGCTGACTGTAAAAGCAAATGTAAGAATAAACAGTGGTTTCTGTACCAAAAATTTTTGTGAATAATCATCTTAAAGACCAAAATTTTAAAATACTTGTGAAGTACATAATTATGATCCAAAAAATAGAAGCCATTAAAAAATTAACCTCAATGGAAGACTCAACAATATCAATCATAAATTGTCTATCTGGCTTTTTGCTAAATACCTCCTCAAGGGATTGTGGTCCCATTGCATGTGTACATATAAAACACACACAATGACTGAACATCAGGATGATCAAAGGTACTGGCACTATGGGCAGTAAAGGCAAGAAATGAAGTGATAAGAATAGGAATCACCAGGTCAAGCTGATAATAGAGAACTTGGAGAAGAATCCAGAATGGTTCAATACAGGGATTAGAAATTAAAGAAGTGGGAATCTGTTTGCATCAACAAATCTCACTGCAGCGACAAGCATATTACATTGTGCACTGTCACAAGAGTCCCCAGTCTAAAGTGGAGAAGTCATTTTAAAGGAGCTAAAATAGAGATTAAATTTAATGGATTAAGAGAGACTTATGCACTGAATACCAAGGTAAGCTCATTTTAAAAACATTGCCTATTTAGTTTTTTAACAAAAATTAAGCAGCACAGTAAGAACTAATGTTTATTTTTCACTAAATATATGCTAGATACTATGTTTAAGACATTTCCATGAATAATCTTATTCAATCCTCAAACACATGTATTAAATATTCAGTAAATCTCTGCCATTATTATGATAAATTATTATTATTTCTAATTTTTATTCTACTGACATGAATTACACATGAATAAAAAGCAAGATAATGTTTTTAGAAGAGGAGAGTTTAAGAGTAGATGAGACAGGAAAGGACCCGAGGCACCAGCTCTGGATTTTGGCACTAGGCTCTGTCAATCTCTGTTGCAGCCATGAGGGAAATCTTCTGTAAATGTCAGCTCAGCCAGGAAAAATTTATTTTTACTCTGCAGTGTGAATTTGCTGAATCTCCTGTTGATTTCAAGAGCTTTGAATGCCTATCGTTCTTATAAAGTAAAGCAATATTGACCAGAGGCTCTGACTCATTTAAATATATCTGTTGTATTCAAAGCCTGTACATGTACTAATACTTCTTGGTGCTTATAATATCCAAAGAAAATGTGCATTTGTTCTCGTATGAAGGAAAAATGGATTAAAGAGTCTCTTCTTTCTCTTTGTCATCTGTTATCCTTCTATCATGTTCTTTAAATAATGAGACTATTCTTTCCTTGTTCTTTGTGCTCTAAACATAGCTTCCATTGTCTTGCATAACAGTAAATAATAATAATAATAATAATAATAATAATAATAATAATAGTATATCTCTTCGACAGGATGTCTTCCAACTATCATGTCTTTATTATTGTAAC
>NW_006437784.1:159542-172272 GCF_000325575.1 Pteropus alecto
TAATAATAGTATATCTCTTCGAAAGGATGTCTTCAAACTATCATGTCTTTATTATTGTAAAAAATTTAACAAATGCAAAAATTGAACAAAGTCACTAAGTTAATAAATCTCAGAAGTTGTTCCATAAAACAGTATTCTGCCAAGTTAACTTCAGATGAACCTTGAGCTAAAAACTTTAAACAGAAGGCAAGTTTTTTTTTTAAAAGCGCTATCCTCCAAGGGGTAGCAGAAGTAGAAACATCAGGACTTGTAAATATTAGGTGATCTACTTCAGCAATATTGCTGTAAACCAAGGAAGATTGCCCTCCTTCATGGTGACCTTGTTGAATGTTCAGGAAAACGTTGCCAAAATGTTCATCATCAGATAGCGTTAAAATATATATTTCTCATGTCAATGAGTCTTTCTGGGGAAAAATGTTGAAAAATATGATAATACCACATAAGCTTGTTTACTTTCAGCATTTTACGTGAAAGAAGTCTGTAAGTCCAATTAGACCTCAGTGTATATAACATAGAACTCAATTTTATAATTCTAAGCATCTCTGAACTCCTGAAATATTCTATATATTATGACAGTGATCAGCAACAAGAATGTAAGTTTTCGTTCTAATCAAAGGCACCATTTATAAGTTGACATCTCAAACCAATAATTTGAGAATGCTTTGAAGGTTTCAAGTAATGTCTCAACTGACCACCAACATAAAATTATGTTCCCCAGTACCCCATAATGTGGGCTTTTAACTCAGAGTGACAGTGTTAAATTTTTCCTCTAAGTTTAGATTACAAACAGAGAAAAAAGTTCCAATCATTGCACACATGAGGATATTATTCAAAGTGAATTATGTTTAGAAACATGCTGCAAAGCATATGGGAAAACAATCAACACATCATCATGGTGGTAGTGGTGAAACTTTCTGAGTCATGCCATAATCACCAGGATGTCTTGGTCAACTTACAAACAGTTCCTCTCTATAGAAGATGTTTCACAGGAGTAGTGTACAACTGATACCTCAGAGACACGTGACTTTTTTGACAGAACTCCAGCCCATAAAGTTTTACTATAATATATTAGAAGTCAAAAAATGCTAAATGTTCTAAGAACTCAAATCCTGAAAAATACCTTCTTCTTATGGACGATGATGTGACTTAGCCATACTGACTTTGTGAAATAAAACTATGATAGATGATGATTAGTTTTAGGAGGGCTTGAATGTCATGCTCTCTGAGAGTTAGCATCTTACGGTTGCCTGTATCTTAGCTTGAGTGGTGTGAATATCAAAATAACTGGAAAAAGTATTCTATGAATATAACATTTGCATCTGATCTTATTTTAGAGGGCATTACTTCTCAGAAAACCAATCAATAAAAGACATTGGAAAATAAAATTTTGCATTTGGATATCAAGAAATAAAATTCTTAATGAGCTAAATTTAAAAAATGGATGGAGTTAAATTTTCCTTTGAGATATAGAAGTTAGAAAAGATGTAGTGCTTTTTATCATTAGATTGTGTTATATTGGAGATGCTAGCCAGTTCAAAAAGGTGAAAAAAGAAAGAAGAGGTCCAAAGATAGGACTGGAAGAAACAAAATTCTTACTGACAGATGACATCATTTCACATCCAATTAATCTAATCTATAGATGAAACATTGAAATTAACAAAAAAAAAGCTCCTTACAGTTATATATGCAAACTCAATGTACAAAACTCAATTATATTTCTATACACCAACAACAAAATAATGATATTTACAAAAAGATAGATTTTGTAATAGTGTAACGTAAAGTCAAGTACTCAAGAATTTACCTAAGAAATCATGGGCAAGATCTCCATCAAGAAAATTCCAAACCATTATTGAGAAATAGTGAAAGAGGCTAAATAAATGAGAAAATATAACGAGTTCATAGATCGAAATGCTTAGTATTTTAAATATATCACTTTCCCTCAAATTGGACTGCCAATAAAAATCCCTAATTTTTGTATGAAATTTGATAAACCATTTCTAAAGTTCATAAATGGAAATAAAAACTGCCAAGAATAATCAAGACATGCTTAATAAAAAAAATGCTGGGATGACTTGTTATAATAGATATCAAAATTTATTTCAAAGTTATAGGTATTAGGGGTGTGCGATACTTGTGCAGAGATAGTTAAATAGGCCAATCAGAATAAATTTCATAGAAACAAACTTTCACATATAATGATAGTTCATGTTGATAAAGTGGGGACAGCACATTCTCTTCAATAAATGGTGCTGGGACAACTATATATCTACAAGGGAGAAATACAGTGACTTATACCTCAAAGATTACACAGAAAATTAATTGCAGATGGATTAAAGTCATGAAAGAAAAAGCTAAAAACTGTTAATCTTTTAAAATGTAGAATATCTTCATGACCTCAAGGGAGGTATGGGTTTCTAAAATAAGACAAAAAAAGCACTGGCACTGTATTTCCGTGCATGTGCTTGTGTGTGTGAAAATTAACTAAACACATGTGACTAAATAAATACTCTTTGGATGGAAAATAAAAAAATAAGACATAAAATGTCCACAATTCAGTGAAAATAAAGCATGACAAATCAGAAACACTCAGGATAGCTAAGAAAAATCACAAAAAGAAAATTAATGCTTTTAAGTCAGATGGGTAGAAATGTTAAATACCAAGAAGTCAATAAAAGAGTTGGAAAAATACATATTTTTTGTGATTTTTTTATAATACCATAAAAGAAGAAAAAAAAGGAAGAAATTAATGGATTAAAGAACCATATAATAAGAAATATTCAAACCTAAAACTATATTTTTTAAGATATCAACAACACTGACAAAGCCCCAGAAAGATCAATTAGAAAGAAAAGAAAATAGATTCAAATATACATACAGAATGAAAGGGAAAATAACATATAGAGTTTTAAAAGATGTTTTGAACAAGTATTTATTAAACCTTGATAAAATGAATAATTTCTTGGGAAAATGTAAAGGGGCAAAATTATTAGAGGATGAAATTTTTAAAAATTTGTGCAGGCCAATAACTTAATGAAATTGAATTTAATTAAAGACTTATAGATGAGTGTTGCCAGTCTGAAGAAACAGGTAACCCCTTTTATGCACAAGTTGTTCTATAAAAGAGAGAGAGGGTGAGTTGTCCAAGTAATTTTATAACACCAGTGTAACTAGATAAGGACATTTAATGAAAAAAAAAAAAAATGACCACCAGTCTCTATTTAGAGACTCGGAACCATTCATTTTCTTTAGAAATTTAATAGAAATCCTTTCAATAATAGAAGACTGATGACAAATGCTTTCAAAATATAATTTAGCAAACTGGACATTATGCTATATTATACAGATAAAGGTGGACACTAAAGCATAATTATAAGACCTTTCCGTTGCAAACATTAAGAATACAATAGTAAATAAATTCAGATAGAGCTCCTTCTTTGTCATATTTATAATTATTCTGTGTCATAACAAAATTGAATCCTGATCATTTTTTCTAGTCATCTTGTGACATTTTGGGTTTTTTTAAATAAAAAATGTTCATTGTTAACTCATCTGACTCAATCTATATATGTGTTTATTGAAAATTACATTTACTTATTTATTTATTAAAAAATTGAAGGTTGGTCATATAATTTTTAATGTTCATTCAGGTGTTATGTTGAATTTCTTTCTAAAATCTCAACAATTTCATTTTATAATGTCACAGTACACATGTGGATTGGCTTAACTATGTAGTCAAAGTATTCATAATATTAAGCAGGTAGAGGAAAATGGCTAAATTGCCAGTTCTCAAAGCATGGCCTAAGGACCCTAGAAATTTCCAGAAAGCCTTTGAGAGAGTTCATGAGTCCAAAGCCATTTTCATAACAATATGAGGGTGTTACTTGCTTTTTTTCACTGCACTGATATTTGCAATGACAGTGCAAAGCAAAGTGGCATAAAGCAGCTAGAGCCTTAGCACAAATCAAAGAATAACACCAAATTGTATGCATGATAATTACATTCAACACTACCATGTACACACATTAAAATAAGTCTCAGTTGTTTAGGAACATCCTTGATGAACACAGTGAAAAGTATAAATATTCTTAAATCTCCACCTGTAGATATATCTTTTTTTGATATTGTGTGTGATGAAGTGGAAAGTACCCTGAGAACTTGCCTGTGGTATACGGCATGAGAGCTATCTCAAGAAAATCACCTGTGCAATTATTTGAGTTATGAGCTGACATAGTCACATTTCTCGTGGAACACAATTTGTACTTGACTGAACACTGAAAGACAAGCTATGGTTTTCAGACTTAGATTTTGGCAGACATTTTCTCAAAAACGAACAAAGCGAGCCTGTCAATTCAGGAAATATAACTTACATTATTTGTTGCCAATGATAAGGTTTGAGCTTTCAAATAAAAATTAGTTTTGGAATTTTGACAGCTTCCCAATATTTAAAAACTTTTCTGGTGATATGAGTGGTGAAATGTTAATGGATGTAATTTTTAATATTATAGAATTAAACGTGTCAACATTTGGAAGATCTGCATTAGTCAGTGATTCAATATTTTTTTAAGTGAATGATGTGTGATGTTACAGTATCAAACATGAGCAAATGATTCATTTAAAGCTAAGATAGACCAATGGTTTTTAATGTAAATGAGTATGAAAAGTTGATTGGCATGGTTTCAGATTCCACATTGTAACTAACCTTTAGAAACTACTACTTGTCAAGTTTTGTTAGAATACCAAAGGAGGACAACCACAATTAGTTGAAAAGGCTTTTAGAATATTCCTCCCTTTTTCAGTCATTTACCTATTTGAGACCAGAATTTCTTCACATACTTCAAATAAAACAACATAGTGTACCAAGTTGAATGCAGAAATGTATGTGAGAATCCAACTGTTTTTTTATTAAACCGAATATTAAAAAGATTTGCAAAAATAAAAAATAGTGGTACCCACTCTTGCCACTCATTTTTTAAGAAAATATAGTTATTATTAATAAAAGTATATATTATATATCATAAAATATATTAATGTGTAATAGATTTTATAATTTTTAAATAAATAAGTAATTAGTTTTCAAAATTCTCATGTTTGATTTCTAATATGGACACTATTGACACATGTAATATAACAGTAAAAAGCAGCACTTTGGAACCCTCAATAATTTTTAAGTGTAAAGTGTTCTAAGATCCAATAGTTTGAGACCTCCTTGAACTAGATATACACTTTGTAACTGTCTATATGCATAAAACAATATAATAAAAGAAAAAAAGCCACCAAATAAAACACAATTTTAAATGCATCTGTAATCAAATAATAATATATATCATATTAATTAAATTATTGATGATTAACCAATTAATTAAAGTATTATTAATAAAAATAATGCATTTTGTAAGGATAAATATGTATACACCTTACAAACATAGGTCCCTATTAAAGTAAAGAGAATGGGAGAAGGAATTAAGAAAAAGAAATTAAGAATATTGACACCAATAGTCCTTTTAGGGGACTGCAAACAAATCTACGAGAATATCATCAGCTTAATGAAAAAAAAATTAGGAAGTAAAGAAAGATAGGACTTTCATTTTCCTGTTTAAGAATATTCAACCATTAACAAATTCTACTGTTTTCTGGAATCTATAGACATTAGTTTCACTGGATTAGACCCACTTTGTAAGCTTTACATATGTGCTTTTCTATATATTTCCTCAGCACTTTGTGGCTGCCTCAACACTATGCATCAGCAGCTGCTTCTCCCTTTTTTAAAACATATATACCCATGTCTGTGTTCCTTCAGTTAGACACTTTATCCTCTCTTAGTTTATTATAGCGTAATAAATTCACTGGGGCCATTAAAATACAGTTTAATGACTAATAAATTGGTGTGACTCAGAAAGTCCTTGGCAATCTTGAACTGTGATATTAATAAAAAAAAAAAAAATCAATGCCTAAAATTATAAAATATCTCCAGAAAATAAAACAACATACCACCACTAAAAAAATTTTTATATTATTCTATGAATTTCTACAGATTTTTCAGATAAATTTGTGGAGTCAATAAGATAAATCAATTCAATATTAAGTTTTTATAAAACAGAAAGCAACAAGTGAACAAACAATACAAACTCATAGAAACAGACAACAGTATGGTGGTTAGCAGAGGGAAAAACGGGGAGGGGAGGAGGATGAAGAAGTTAAAGGGAATCAAATATATGGTGACAGAGGGAGACTAGACTTTGAGTGGTGGGCACACAAAACAATATACAAGTGATGTATTATAGAATTGTACTCCTGAAACTTATATGATGATATTAACTGTTACCATGATAAATTTAATTTTAAAAGTTCTAACAGCAAGGGTAGGTTTTTAAAAGAATTTAATAAATACATTTCTTCCCATCTGATCTCTGACTCTCATGAGAACGAAAGCAGAATGAGCAGCTGGAATACCAAATGATGTCTATATTACCAATTAATTTGAGTAGGAGGACAGCTCAGCCTGAGACCAATGAGCACGTCATTTTACTCTCCAAGGTAAACCTTGGGACAGACCCAATATAGAAAGTTCCAGTGAACAGGAGAGACACATGTACCCATGTTGCTTCCTTTCACCAGTAGAAGAGAATGCTTCCAACTTGATATTTTTAACAGATTATCTCCATCGAAGTGAGAAGCTGGAACAATGGTTGACAGTGGTTTTCTCACCTATATCTCACCCCAATTCCTAGGAGGAAATAGAGACATAGGACAGGAAAACCCAAGTTTTTAAGGGAGATCATTCTTCAAGGAGCCTAGAAAAATTCAGGGTCTCTAGTGTATAGAAACTATGATATTTAATGATAATGGTAGCAAACACTCATTGAATGATTATTATTCCAGGAACTGTTTTAAGTACGTTAACATATTTTCGCATTGAGTTCCTAGTCCAAACTTACTATTATTTTTATTTTTATATATGAGTGAACCAAAACACAGAGACGTTACTAAATATTCTAAAGGCCTTAAAGCTGTTAAATGGAGGATTTGGGCATTGAATCTTAACTTTAAATTATCCAACATGTCTGAACTGATAGGATTTTAAAAAATATTTAACTCCCGACTAGTGAATGAAAAATATTTAACTCCCGACTAGTGAATGACTTTCATTCACTAGTCGGGAGTTAAATATTTTTCAAAATATTTAAAATTATCAATAATAGATGTTATCAATAATAGATGTTTTCTTTCTGTAATTGCTGTTATAGCTGAAATGTGTCACATTTCTTTCAATTTTATCATCAAGAATGTCTCAGTAGCCATTCTACAATAATCATATTTTGTTGCAGATTATGTTTAGCAAACATATTATCCATCTTTTCATGTGGAGAAATAATTTTTAATATGGCAACTCCTCACTGTCCTTTCTCCGCTAACTGGTAGCTCAGAAGATCACAAAGGAGCCTGAGAGAAAATCCTTGGCCTGATGCACATACTTCCCCTTTGGAGATGGTGAAGCTGAGCACAGAAAGCACAGTGAGTCACAGTGCTTCTTGCTCGCACGGTCATCACCATGGCAACCACAGTTGCCAGGCGGAGAATTCTATCATACATCATAACTGCTATTAAGTCCATTTTCAGCAGATTAGAAAGGAAAATATCCACGATTATGGCCTGAATAAAAATACTTTAAAATAACTAATATAGAGTATTGATATCATAACCAATAACATACTATGATTATGTAATAC
Source organism: Pteropus alecto (assembly GCF_000325575.1). Taxonomy (NCBI): domain Eukaryota; kingdom Metazoa; phylum Chordata; class Mammalia; order Chiroptera; family Pteropodidae; genus Pteropus; species Pteropus alecto. Next base: position 167,273 of record NW_006437784.1, read on the forward strand.
TTACTGCTATAAAAACTGTGTGCATCTGGACATAAGAACACTGAATATTATAAATAACACTCCTCACTAGATATAGTTAGTATCCTGATGTATTATCACATTTAGTGATGAGTGTTTCACACATGCAAAAATGGTGCTTTTAAATTTTTAATATCCTACAAATAAAAAGAGAAACCATGGTAATTTCAATCTTTTGGACAAGCAGGATACTCATATATAATTTCTCTGGAGCAATAATATGGAAAAGATATTATCGAATCCACTGGAGGAGATATTGGATAGGAGTATATCCATTTGATAATAAGTCTAAACTGTGTTAAGAATAACGAACTCAAAAATATCAAAGAAATAAATAATCCACTTCCTTATCAATAACGTTAAAGGGCACTAGAATTTATGTTGTCCTCTTATCAAAGGTCAGAGCTATTTCAAAATACTTTTTTCAAGCTGTATTGCCTTCTTCCATCTACTTATCTGTCTGTATGTTTGTAAATGTGTATAAGGATATAAAAACTTCATAGTTCTTTTGACAAGTATTTTGATAAAATTGTAGAAACAGTTCTTGACAGTGAGATCCACATTTCCATCACTCCCTTACAAGCCTTTGGAAACCTAGGAGTAAGTCGTAAGTGGCATAACAAGCCAATGACAGTTTCCTGCTGCCAATATCTTCAGTCTCCTTCTGAGCAGACTTACTTTTCTGTATTAATATTAAAAAATATCTAATTTCCTTTCTTTGGAAATAGAAAGTATATTAAAAATAATCACTCTAAAAGTGGAGTGTTCAAGAGTAGAAGAACAAAACTCAGGAAATCTTGCTAATGTTAATCTGACACTGAGAAATAAGAGATTCAAAGGAACTACTAGAAGTTGAAGTGAATCACCTAATTATGGAACTATTTTTAAATGAAAAGGAGAGATCGAGTGAGAAAGATTATCCAACAGAAAAAAATATGCAAAAGACTTGAGCAGATATTGCACAAGGGATAAAATCAGGTGCTGATTCAGGGAAAGATGGAATAAGCACTTTCCACTCTCTCTCTCTTTGTTGTCAACAATAAATCCTGTAGAGAATGTATGGGACAGCTACCTGAAACTCTGAAAAGTAAGTGGTTGTAGCTTGATTGAGGAGGGACAGCAAGACCCACCAGATAGGAGTATGTTTATCATATTCTTTTCTTCTAGTATCCCTTTGCTGAACTCAAAGACAAACTGGAATCCATCATGTGTATTGTGTGGACATCTGTGCTCCAAGGGAAACCCTATCTCCAGTCTAAGAACTGGGAAAGAAGACTCCTAAGGGTCAGAGATTGGGAAAATTCCTTGGGTGTTATTGTTTTTCCTTCTCTACAGCCTCAACCCCACAAAATTGCACAGTTGCAGCAGCAATGTTGGCTAGGCATGTTTCTAAAACTCAAGGGGAAATTTTTCGTATGATCAGAAGTGCAACTCGAAGAGTACAGGGCAAATCTCTGTTGTTCATTTCTCTCCTCTGTCTTCTCACTCCTTGACAGTCGCAGCAATTGTGTGGTAGCATGGGGAAACAAAAGTGTCAGACTTCTGGCTAGATGACAGAAGGCCCCAGAACACGACAGTGTCGGAGAGGACACCAGAGAGGGGACATCACGAGAGTGATTCCATAGCATTCTGTGTGAAGTTCTGGTTTCGCACAGGAGTTTGAGAATGAGCTACAGCATAGAACACATGGTTCCAGTTCCAGACTGGAAACTAGATGGTGTAAAAATGGGACTCCTCCAAAAAGCACCGTGAATACTTGAAAACTAAAGACCTTAAAACCATTACTACAGTCATGCTCCAGACGAAAGGGCAGACATTTTGAAATGGATAGAAAGTTAGAAAATCGCTGGAAAGGTATAGAAAATAGAAAGTAATGAAAAAACAAATTGAAAATTTACAGTTGAAAAATGCAATAGCAGAAATAAAACATCCACTGGATGGGCTGAATAGCAGCAGGATGGAGACGACAAAGGAAGGAGTCAGTAAATGTACAGATATAAATCAACCAACTTGTGCAAAAGAAAAAAAATGATTTAAAAAGAAAAAATGAACAGAGCCTTAGGAACCTGTGGTGCAACACCAAAACGTTCAGCATTTATGCCATCAGAGTTCCAGAAATGAAGAAGGATTCAGCACCGAAAAAACACTTCAAAAAAAATTAACTGAAGACTCCCATATTTGTCAAAAGTGTCAAACAGAAACAAGTCTGAATTTACATAAGGAGGGATTTTAATTGGAAAGAAAAACTATAGCATTAGGGAGATTGCTCTGATCTCAGAAATCAGTGGTGTCTCAAAATCATACAGAAAAAGGTTTTTCTTTTATAGGGTAAAGAAGGAGGCAGGCAGAAATGAGCAGAATTTTTGAAGGGCAGCTGGCTAAACAAAGGAAAATGACTAGTGAGATCTGGCAGGAATAGGTCTGCTGTGATGAGCGGTTCCCGGGAGAAGCTGCTGAGGAGCACATTCAGCATTTGTGCTTGCTTGCTCAGGTGTGAGGAACAGCAAAATTCAAGAGCCTGTAGGAAACAGAAAGATGGTGTACTAAAGTTTGGTCAAGACAAGGTGGAGGGTAAAAAATAGGCAATTGTGAGCAGTTGGTCAAAACATATACATTTAAGGAATTCAGCTCAGCAAATTTGAAAAAGGTTACATTCAAAGAAATCCATCTCAGACGTATTATGTTTGAACTGCTGAAAAGACTAAAGACTAAGGGTATCTGGCACAGCAGCAACTGGCCAGGCTGATCTCTGGCCTGAACAAGAACATGGACCCAGGACTGCAGCATGCCCTCAGCCAAGCACCTGCAGCCTCCTTCTTACCGGCCTGCACCATCTTCTTCTGTTTTCATGTTCTCTCTCACGAGGGTAGTCACATGATTGATGGTTATCACATAAGAAGATATTGCTTTCTGTGTGTGCGTGTGTGTGCATGTGCATGTGCATGTGTGTGCTTGTAAAAGCTAAATTCCCCTTCTATCCCAACAACTTTCAGAAAGTACTCAGTTAATGTAACTGTTTTAGGATGGTGAAGAGATGGGAAGTTTTAAAAGAAGTAAGTTTCAAAATAATTTGAGCCTTATTGTTTGATTAAAGTGCTTATAACAGTTCAGTATCGCTCTTTTTTTAACACACACAAAACTGTACATGGTTAATGTATACAACTTGATGAGTTTGGAAATAAGTATACATCCATGAAACCATCACTACGATTTATGTTGTAAACCTATCCATCAGCTCCAAAACTTTCTTTCTACCATCTTATTTATAGTTATTATTATTCCTTGTGATAAGAACACTTAAGACAAGATCTACCCTCTTGGCAAAGTTTTAAGTATGCAATACAGTATTGTTACCTATAGGGACTATGCTGTACAGCAAATCCCTAGGATTTACTCATCTGGCTTAACTCAAGATTCAACCATGTAGCTGCGAAGTGAATTCTGTTAAGGCATTTGTTTTTGTTGCTGTATCATACTCCACAGTAAGCACATACAATATATTTATTAATTCTAATGCTTATGCATATTTGTGTTATTTCTATTTTGGAAGTACTAGGGATGATGCAGATATACATATTCTTGAATATGTCTTTTGGAGTCTATGTGCACCACTTCTATTGGATACATCTCCCAAACACCCCACCTCTAAATACCAGCACATGGAGAATATTTCCCTGAATACCACCAAAGTGGTTAAGAGCCCGCAGTTTCATCTTTGCTGCCCTGATCTCTTCTGATGTTAATTTAGGCCATTCCTAAATCTGAAATAAATAGGACTCTTAACTACACTAAACAAACTTAGCTAAAATCTTAAAGTGAGACACTTGATATGTTGAGTGTATCAGAGGGAAGAAACTAAGCTACACTGTAATCTTGCCAGTTCTTTATCACTCCTGTGTCAAAATACTGAATTTTTGCTACAAAATGAAATAGAATCAAAATCTTATAAGAGAACTCTAGACAAAAATAAATTATACTCATGGTTATATTATTCACTTTAACTAATAAAAATGACTCTAACTTAAAATACAGAGTATTCTCTGCAATGCATGACAACCCTTGCTAGAGCCAAATAGGTGTTCAGAATATCTATTTAGGGACTGCATTCTGCTCAGGAAATTGAATCAATGTGACAATTTTTAAAATTTATTTCTGTTCCATTCTAGTCTTATTGTCAGATGGATATAAAGTAGTTTCACATATATATGTATATTTAAAATGTTTTCAGCTCGTAAAAAAGCAAGAGACACAATATCATCAATAAAGAATATGTGACTTCCAAAATATACCTTTAACCCTTAGGGAATTTTTTTAGCAATTTTTTTTCTTGCTCATGATTTATTTGTGCAACAAAAGAGTTTTAAAAAATCAAAATGCGACCTCTCCAGAAATCAAATGTTTGAAAACTGTAGTGGAATTTGTATTGGAACTTAATTCTCAATCCCTGTCAGGAGAAAGAGGAAAAATCAATAAACTTCATTAAGGTCAGAATGATACAAAGACTAAGCAGGCTGGAGTTGAGAATTTGTGCTACAGTAAAAGCTGAAAAATTTGACTAGACTAATTTTACAGAAATTAGACTTTTTCCTATAAAATGGGAAGATCAGAATTAGTTGGAGGAAAATGTGACATAATTATTGTAAAGGTTTAGGAAGGTTAAATTGGCAATGACCCTTATAATGATAAAATGGTTGTTCTGTGTCAATGCTCAACTGGAAAACACAGTTACTCTTTAGTGTAATCAACAATGGGGAAGGTGTGGAAGATTCTAAAAGAAGCCTTTACTGAACCATGCCTAAACCAGTTTTGGTTACCATAATGTGCTGAGCAAACAGTCTCATTTGGTAATTAATAATCTTGTGACCTTGGTTACAAGAGTTAACTTCTCCGAATTTAGAATCATCCTTGGTACATAGCCATCTTTCAGTAAATATAGCTTTTTTTCCCTATCTTCCTCACGAAACCTTAAGAATTGTCCATTC
>NW_006437784.1:172343-341892 GCF_000325575.1 Pteropus alecto
AACTTTTGGTGAAGGATGGCAAGCAGTATTCATCTTATATAACAATTTTGCCAAACGCTGAGCCAGGGAGGCAGGGGGAACTTCCAAAACATCCTTTTTATCTGCTGTACATATTTGTTAAAATAGATAGAAATTGGTTAGTTTTAACTGTGTTGGGTTTACTTACGTTTAATGATACATTTCCTTCCTGTACCATTGATGAAGTGTCCTTGAAGATGTGGAACCTGACCTAGTATATTTAGTATTACACACTGTTATACATAACTAATTTCTATTATACCATAATAAAAGGACTTTAGAAATGATATTCAGAGAAACACAGAAATCTTAAGCAATTCAACATTATGCTTTTCTTCTACAAAATCTTTTTTTCTAATTCCTTATGATTTCACATCTCCTTTTAATAAATAAGGCTGAAAGGAAGTTTCTCAAACTAATTGAGTTTTACATCAGTAATGTTAAATATTTTCATGGTAAAAAACATACTAATTTTAACTGAAATCAAATTAACATAACATTGTATACATTTAAAGTGTATAATGCATTGATTTGATACATTTACATATTGCAACATGATTACCACCATAGCATTAGCTAACAACTCTATCATGCTACAAATATACTCATTTTTTTTTAATGCTACATGCAGGAGAAGTAGAAAGGAATGTTTATCTCAATAAGTCCTTATTGGTTAGGCAGAATGTACTAGTTCCAATGCTAAGGACTGGGTCCACGATTCCTATGCTTAATGCTCTTTCTACCCTGTTGGAGACTCAGTGAAGAGGTGGGTAAAGAAATGGCATCTCTGCCAGATTGATGGGGTTTGGTGGCCAAGCACAAGCTTTTTGAGGTATGGAGGAAAGAAGGTGGCATGGGAAATTGCTGCTCTGAAGACTGACACCTGAGCTCTCAAAGGCTAGCTGAAATGTACCCGGATGCAAAATGGGATTCAGGGGAGGTATTTCAGAAAGATGTGAAACACTGTAATCATTCATGGAACTACAAGTGTTTATTTTTGTGCATACATCAATGTAAGGCAGTGAGTATATGGGGTACATATGCTCTTAGGAGCTAGTTCCAGGAGAGCCATATTTGATATGGACCGGCTATAGCTATTGGTGTGCCTAAACAAGGTAAGAATTAAATTTTAGATTATTTATTCCATGGGCAAAGAGTTTTTTAGGCTGAGCATGACAAGACTCAGAGATCCCAGCAAGAGTCTAGACTAACACAACAGATATGGAAAGGAGACCACTTCAAGAACCTTTAGAAGAGCAATTTACAGGGTGTAGTGATTGACCAGTGGGCTGAGAGGCAGTCGGAAGGGGTAGAGGTTGTAAGATGACACGTTGTGTTCTGTTTTGGACAAGGAGACTGTGAGGTGCCTGTGGTGAAACTTGATAAGTGGGCTGTGCTGAAGCTTGACATCAGAATGGGTGTGGTCTCAGTTTACTTTTGTTTATGCTGTTTTAATAAGAAAATATGCAGAGATGAAAATACATTGGAAAGTTAAAATTCTCCTCCCACCCAGTCTTAGTTCCTAGGTATGAGGACTAATGCTGTGTGTCAAATTGGCTGGGACACGGTGCCCAGATACTTATATTGGGTCAAACATTCAGAGTCATTTTATTAGTTAACATGAATAATATTACCATGAGTATAACGTGATGGTATTTAGAGATGGGGTCTTTGGGAGAGTTAGGTCATGAGGTGGAGCCCTCATTATGAGATTAGTACCATCGTGAGAAGAGGCCAGAGAGTTTCCTTGCCTCTTCTGCTGTGTGTGGACACAGCAAGAAGATAAGTGACATTCTCCACCATCTCAGAACAGGTTGCCAACAGTGGTGTTGGCAGTGTTAGGTCTCCGACAAGCCTGTCTTCGGAGCATTCCCAGCCCTGCACCAGCCTTTCCAATTCAGTGGGGAGCCTAATGCAGACCCGCTGATGCTCATTGGGAACTAGACTTGGGGGAGGCAATCAGATCCTCCCCAGAGAAAGGATGGTCAGAACTGTCAAGCCATGCCCAGAAAAGCCTTCCTACATTCATTTTCTATTGCTACCATAACAAATTACCATGAACTTACTATTTAAAACCACGCATTTGTATCTTATACTTTTGTACGTTAGAATTTCAACAGGGGCTAAAATCGAAGTGTCCTCAGGCCTGTGTACCTTCTGGAGGCTCCAGGGAGAACCTGCTTCTTTGCCGTTTTCCACAGCCAGAGGTCATCCAAGGTCCTGGCTTATGGCCCTTCCAACAATGCACCTTCCTGACCATTTCTCCATAGTTACATCTCTGACCACAGCCAGGAAGCAAATATTCTCCTCTTTCAAGATTCCTTGTGACTACATTTAGGACCCACTGGGATAATCCAGGATCATCTCCCTATTTCAGGGCCTTTAACTTAATCACATATACAAAGCTCTTTTTACCATGGATAGTAATGGATTTTAGAGTTTAGGATGTGGATGTCTTTGGATACCATTTTTCTGCCTACCACACTTCCCAAATGAGTAAGAGTTCATATTGTTAAGACTGTGATTTCAGTAAGGATTTAAAAGAGGTTGCATCAAAAATCTCTTCTTACAAAAGGAGTGGGAGAGAGAAACTCAGTATGTCCCCAGAAAGAAAATAAGGCTGCCTGTGTCCAGATCTCAGACCTGCCAAAGGGATGGTCAGTGCTTCTTCTCTGTGATTTTTCGAAGCATTGACCTTTCTTCTCATTGAAAACAAGATGATGTGTGTGCTTGTACCATGAGGACATTTTCTATTGGGAAAGTAGAGAGGCTGCAAGTTGTCACATTTGGCTCTGCCTAGGCAGGAGAAGTGTCTTCCTCTTTCCTCTGACTGCCCAAACTTCTTGATGTTGGTGGCAGAAAATAACCAGAAAATAGGAACACAGTCTCAGAGGTTGTGTATTCTCACATCCATTTCTCTCAATTTTGTTGCAAGTTCTGGCTATAGGAAGACATTTTATAGTGGGTGGGCTATTTCACTTGAATGTCAGGTTTACTTTTTGACAGGTGGCATTCATGGCAACAACTATTTATTGATTTCCTCATACACTCCAATCCAAATGTAGGAGCTTTATATATTTATTTACATTTTTGTGTAGCTTTTCCACACAGATTTTGGAAACATTTCCTTAGGTCTTTTTCAATCTGTTTTGGGTAGAGATAATAGTAAATGCCATCTCTGTGTCACAGATGGGAAACCAGAGGCTACTTGAAGTTAAGCATCAGTCAAGGTAATCACAGAAGTAAAGAAATTAGGCATCGAATTCTATCTTATAATATGAATTCTGCCCCTATGGAAGCCAAATACTAGCCACAAAGATGTCCTAATCCCTGGAACCCATGACAATGTTAATTTATGTGGTAAAAAGGACTTTGCAGATGCAATTAAGATGAGAATCTTGAGATGGGGAGATTATTCTGGGTTATCAGGTAGACCCAATGTAATCACAAAGGTCCTTCTCAGAGAAAGGCAGGAGGGTCAGAGCCATTGGAGAAGGAAGTGTGCCAATAAAAGTAGAGGATACAGTGATATGAAGTCATGAGCCAAGGAATGTGGTGCCCTCTAGGAGCTAGAAAAGGCAAGGAAATATTCTTTCCTAGAGCCTCCAGAAAAAAAATACGGTTTTGCTAACAAATTGATTTTAGCCCAGTGAAATCCATTTTGGACTTTCAAGCTCTAGAACTAAAAGAGAATAAATGTGTATGGTTTCAAGCTATTAAGTTTGTGGTGATTTTTTATAGCAACCATAGGAAATGAATATACCCAGTGTTCCCCTGGACTTACGGCTAAGTGCTTGACAAGCTTCTAGGTAAGATCTTAACTCTGAGGCCCAGGTCCACAGAGCAAACTGTGTGTCCACTTTGGATGACCTCAAGGATATCACACTTAACATGTCTAAAACTCAAGTCCTTTTAACCTTCCCAGCTACCTCTCGATCTGCCACATTTCCTACATTCCCTGTTTCCGTGAAGGCTGCATCTGTTTACCAAGTCAGATCAATGAGTTCATCACAGATTCTCTCCTTTCACTTCTCTCTCATTATTTCTTTTAAAATAATATCCTCTCAATTATTATTTCACCTCTCAATTTTAGGGCCTCATAATTTCTCCATTCATATCAGTCTACTCTTCAAAACTGTCACGGTCATTAAAAACAAAGAAAATCTGAAAAACTGTCACAGCCAAGAGCCTGTGTAGACATGGCTTTAGTTAACAATAATTTACCAACTTTGGTCCATTAATTGCAACAAACATACCACACTAATGTACAATGTTAATAATAGGGGAAATGGAGGATGAGGGATGTATGGAAACTCTCTGCACTATCCTTGTTATTTTTCTGAAAATCTAAAACTGTTCTATAATTAAAAAAATATTTGTTTATTTAAAAAATTAAATTTATGTATGTACGTATATATATTATATATCATCATGTTTATGATTAACTACTTTTATAACACACTTAAGTAATTTCCTTCTAGCTTATAATTTTTTCTTTCTTCTCTCCCTCCCACCTTAATTTTTGTTTGTTTTGTTGCCTACTATGTTTTCAGGTCTATAATATATATATTTTATTTTTAAACTATACTTATTGCCTTAAAGATTTATCTATAAATTGGTTATATTGAAAAACTAATACATGGCAATCACAGTATTATTATTGTGGAAATATTTATGTAGCACTAAATAGTATTGTTGGGGGAATATGGAAGAAACATAATCCTTTATGTCTTTCTTAACTGAAATCAATCTTTTAAAAAAATTTCTTTCTTCTTTTACTTCTCTCTTTAAGAATCTTGTATCTTATGCTGTCATAGTCTTTAAATTCTCTTATTTTTAAAAAATATTATCTCAACAATTTTTAATTCATACAGGTTCACGGGTAAAGTTACTTTTTATATATCAGAAAATGTTTTAGCTTTGACATTGGCTTTGTGAATTGTATGGCATAGAACTTCAAGTGAAAATAATTTTCTCTCTCAACTTTGAACAATCATTATGTTATTTTTTAAATCTATTTTTACTGATTAGAAATCTTATGTAATCTAAGTGATTTGTTTGCCAACTTTTTCCCTGCCTGTGGCAGCTTTTAATATTCTCTTTACATTTTGAGTTGTAAAATTGCACTAGGAATGCCCAGGTGAGTATCTTTTCTGTTTTTATTAATTTATCTTTTACAACACACAGTGGGATCATTTCGATGTGAACATATGAATATTTTACTTTATTATATTTGACATTGTTATTATTTCTATTCTTGTTTGATTTTTTTCTCTTTTTCGTTATTATCTTTCTCCTAGAAATACTATTAGTTGAACCCTTGGATTCCTGGATAACAATATCCATGTTGCCAAGTTTTTCCTCTTATTTGTTCATTTTTCCTTTTTTCTTGAATATCTTTGAAGAGTTTTTCAACATCTTCCAGATCCTAGATAATATCTTTGGCCATTTTCTTTTAATCATTCAACCCTTTTACTAACATTTTCAGTCTGGCAATATTATAATTTCCAAAAATACTTTATTATTTTCCTATCATTCTCTTTTCATGGAAACCTTTTCTTATTTTACTAGTATTACCAGACATCTCAAATCTCTCTGAAGATGTTCAAATTAGTTAAATGTTCTTTCCTTTTTTCTCGAATTATTTATTTCCTCTGGCAAAGTTTTTTTAATTGTTTATATTTTTAATTCATCATAGTCTTTCTCTTTCCTTAAATAAATTGTGATTCTTGTTTTACATTTATGAATGTGAAGTTACTTTGTTATAGATTTTTTTTTATTTTTGAGCCTCTGAACATTTTGTAATATTTCCTATTAAAACCTAAAAAATGAAACTACCTATTGAATTTCACTTCTTGTCATTCTCTTTTTTATTTTTTCTTTTTTTTTTAGGCAAGGCAACCCTTGATTGGCCTCACAGATTGCAAGGACCCTGTCAGTTTACAATCCCTTATTTTTTTTTTATTTTTTACGCCTACAGCACCTGTTCTTCCTAGGTGGTCTCCCAACTAAGTACTAACCAGGCCCGACCCTACTTAGCTTCCAAGATCAGACGGGATTGGGCTTGTTCAGGGTAGCATGATCATAGACCCATTTTTTATAGTAAAGCTTCATTGAGTGATATAACTAATGGAACTTATGTGATTTAGGTGTCATATTCATTTTCTTCTTATCCTGTTTCTGTATACTCTGTTCCTTTTTTTATTTTTTGGTACAGTGCTTTTATAGACTAAAAGTCAAAAAAAACATGATTTATTTCTTTATAGAAAAATGTTTTCTGATTTAAGTATTTTTCTCTTTCTTTTAAAAAATCTATAAAAAAAATTTCTAAATGTTTACTTATTTTTTAATAGTTTTTCCTTAATTTTTGCCAGGCTCTTTACATGTATAGTTTGGGCTCTTTCTTTACATGAGGCCTATAATTCATGTTAGTAAAATTTTTGCTACAAGTGTTCTGTTCTCTCCTTCTGAAAGTCATATCACATCATAGCCTGGAACCACTGAAGCACTCTTGTCTTTCTTCCTTCCCTTCCTCCACTCTCTTCTCTATCTTCCTTTTTTTGCTCTCAATAACCCAGCACAACCTATTGAGGCCCTTCCAGCACTTCTTTTGCTCTGGAAGAAGGTGATGAGAAGGGGGACCAATTTAAGGGCCCATAGTACAGCCACCTCAACCCATTTCCCAGTCTTCACTGGGAAAAAGATGGGGGGTTCTGCTTTCTCTGCCTCCTTCAGATCGTCTTTATTTCTACCAGCAGGTGGATGACACCTTTGTGGCCCGAGGACCAAGGTCATCTTGCCCTTGCTTTTATATTCCATTGACTCTTCTCATTGGTAACAGGGCAAGGTGAGGTGTAGTGGGAGATAAACAATGATAGACACCCCTATCTACATAAATCTTACCTGGTGATATGTTCTTTCTTTAATCGTCATCAAAATTGTGCAGGGTTTAGCTTGTTATCCAGAAAGTTCCTTATTGAAAGAGTCATCTGCTGTCTCTGTTTTGTGCATGGCCTCAGCACAGCCTCACCCAGAGGAAGAGCTCAGAAATATGGAGGAGCAAGGGAACGCACCCTGATGGCATTTCTCTCTCTGGATTTGCCCTTCTTTTCCTTGTTTAGGCCCATTGTTTATGTTTTCATTTGTAGCTGCAACAATAAGTGGTGACATCTTGTCATACTATTGACTCAAAAATTTCTCTGTGTGTGGATCTCAATCTACCTGTTCATTAGATGCCAAACACCAACTGAAAACAGAACCCAAAAAATAGAGTACCATAGATGCACCAATTCATAAAATAAAAATAAAAATACATCGATAACTATTAGAACAGTTTAGGAAAGCAGAGAATGGAGAAGACATAGAGAAAGAAAATGCTCTGAGAGATGCTCAGAGAAACTAAGGATGATTTGCACTTGCCGAGAAGCGAAACTAAAGATAATTTGGATATGAAAAGACAAATCTCTGTGTTTGGTAATAAACTATGGATGTGAATGACTGAATAACACTGACTGCGGGATTATATTCAACAGCCAAACGAAATATGTTACACCTAAAAATGTAAATGTTTTGAAGTCAAAATAAAATTTATCCTGTTTCAATCACTATTCATCTTTGGAGATTTTATTTTCTTTAACTTGAAATAAAACCATTCGATAAAAGCCTATAATTTAATAGGAATACCACACATACTGTGAGATTACCCTGTGTGGGTGTGGAGAATGAAGCATCTTTATGTCCATTCAGAAGTGAGGAATTGCAGAAGTAAAATGATTCCTGTCCTTCTTTGAATGTACACATATACTTTAATTAGAACATAATTTTTTGTATTCCCTGAAGGAACATCAGCTTTGTAGGAACCAAATTAAATGGTAAGTAATAAAGTTGTAATTAAATCGATAGTTGGTTTCCCACTGTGAGCATTGGACACAATGCTTAGGTTTTTTACAATATTTGCTCTAGAGCTCTCATGGGGTCCAGAGGCTGTTATGTGGTATACAAGGCAGTCATTATTAAGAAGAGCAACTCATTTAAGCTTTTTAGAAAATTTTCAAATTATGAAACTTCTTGTTTATAATTGAATTTTTACTATAGGTAGTGATTAGATGTTTCACAGGGAAAGGCTCAGTTAACCTGATTAAAGAAGTCAGTCGTGGATTCCTAGGTTTAAATCTCAGGACAAAATGAAAAGGCATCTATTTGTAAAGCCAGTCGGTAGAAGGCCTTTCTGGACACCCTTCTAGGTATAATAGGTAGAATCTGATTATATCAGCCTAAATTGGGGCAACCAGGACTAAAACTTCCCAGAATTTTAGAAATAAGTCACAGGCCTATCTTTTCAAGTTTAATAATTTTATACTCTGCAGCAATGGCAGTAAAGCATAAAGAGATATTTTTGGGTTTATACTATTTTCCACATATTAAAAATAGTGAGTCATACCCAAATAAATTTTTTTTTATTTTTTATTACCATACCAAGCCCTTTCTTAAGCAGAGGATTTTAAATTGTTAATTGATATGAAATTGTATTTCCAAGAAAGATACTTGAACTGTTTATTCACAGTTTTTTCCAGTCTAAACCACAATTAGCTGTACTCTTAAAGATGTTTAAATTATCTAATCATATTCCCTCTGTTTTAAATTTTTTTATAAATAGATTTATTGACTTCCAATGATTTTATCCAAATTATCTTCATATTATCTTATTTTACTATTTCACATATCTGTAGGTTTTCTCTGATCCAGACATCAGCAAGTGTCTTCAGGTCTTTTAGAGCAAGAACTTTCTGTAAAGAGATCTAAAATTGTGACACTGTCAAATTACTTCAACATGGACTAATACACAAAGGAGAAAAATGACTTATTTTATAGATTCATTTTCAGATATAAAGGACTTGCAAAATACATTTCAAATGGTATGTTGTTTTATTTTTAAAAAATTGGTATTGTTTCTTAAAGATGAATATAGAAAGTGATTTGTTTGCAAAATGTAATAATTATTTATACATTATTTCACAAAATATTTTTATATATACATTTCAATTTAATATTCAAAGTTATTCATACTGCTTCATTTATTTATTTTTTTCAAAAGAGGAAAAAGAAGTTTAGAAAGATGAAATGACTCACTGGCGTCACAAATCTAGGAAAGATTAGATCTTTAATTCCACAGTTTATGTTTTTTCTTCTGTTCCAAACTGTTAACATGACTTCACACAGGCAAAGAGGTCAATTCTACCATTTTCCTATTAGCCACTGTATTATTCTTCCAAAGTTTCCAAAGCTTCCAAAGCTTGAAGGACTCCAGTTCCCTTAGGTAACTATGAATACTCCGGCCTGGCTTGAACTTAGGACAATGTGCTTTTTATTCGATATTTTTGCAGTGACCCTTTCTATATCATAGACTAAACTTCAATAACAAATACAGTAACATAGTATCCTAAATTTAGTCTATTATTATAAATTCCTAGGAGAGCATGCTCCGCTTTCCTAGACTCCTCTCATCAGAGATTCTACTCAATCTGGAAAGGGCCCTGGGAATATGTATTACAAACATCCTAGTGTTCCTGTTCCCTAGCAAGGCTGAAAAACATTGCTTTAATATATTAAAAGTCATCAGTTGTCAATGATATGCAATAGAATTGTTGCACCATAAAGGAAAACTGTAATGCATGTTAGTTTAAATTTAGGGTACCCTTATTGCTATTATTCCTAATAAACTGTGAACCCCAAGAACAAAAATACCTACTAAGAAGGATTCCTGGTGGCTAACTGGGCTCAAACTTAAAAACAGAGCCTAGCAGCCATTTCTAAACAGGGGTCTCTCATGCAAACCACACTTCAGGGAGAAGCCCACACTGAACCACCCATTCCCACACTAAATAGCCTACTAGCATTAAATCTTTATAATGCTTTAGGTAATAAGGTCATTTTAACTGTGTTGATTTTTCCAATCTGAAAACATTGAGTATCTTTCCATTTACATGTATCTTCTTCAATTTCTTTTAATAGTGTCTTATAGTTTTCAGTGTACAGATCCTTCATATGTTTCATTAGGTTTATTCCTATGTATTTTATTCTTTTTGTTGCAATTGCAAAAGAATTTTTTTTTCATTTCTTTTTCTGAAAATTCATTATTAGAATGTGGGAACACTATAGGTTTTTGAACATTGATTTTGTATCCTAAAACTTTACTCTATTTGTATATTATTTCTAATAGTGCTTTAGTGGAGTATTGGGATTTTTTAAGAAATAGAATAAAAGGCATACAGGAAAACAGGTACATATGAATAAACAGAGCTCTCAAATTGAGCAAACAATTCCTTAAGGTCCCTTACATCACTGTCCTTCTTACAGACCATCTTTATCCTCAGATTCAATCAAGTCCATCAAAATTAATTTTTCCTTTCTTTTAATTTCTAATGGATGATAACATTAAAGCTCTGTTTAGAAGTCACTGAATGACAAGAGCAATCACTAAGACATAAAACATCTTAATATTATGACACAAAATAAAGAATATGATTGATTAAAATATTTCACTTTTCAGAATTACGACTGTATCATAAAATGAAATATACCAGCTGACCAAAGATCTCTACTAAATTAAAGAAAGGAATTAAGATATTAGTGAACTACTGTTTCTCTTCTATTACACTGAGAAAAAAATAAAGATTGATAATGTATATGCATATATATTTTTTAATTTAAAAGAATATACACCAAATTGTAGATGAGTTGAAGGAAATTGAAGGTGATGTAATTTGTACTGTTACACTTTATAATTTATAATACTGAGCATCTATTACTTTTATAATCAATATATTTTTAATAAAAATGCATTCAATAAGAGGGAATTCTACAAATGTAATTTATCTGCTTCTTTATTCATATATAGCTGTTTAACTATGAGTTCTACAATCCTGTTGAGTATCTATTATGTGTCATAGTACTGAGTTCAGTATTATGTTACGCACTAAATGAATAAATGTCTCTGCCCCCAGAAGGCAGCCATACCAATTATTTTAGTCTAATGCAGTGGCTGTGGGTTGGACTAGGTTATATTTCCAAAGACTGTATCTCATAGACACAGTAAAGTGAAATTGCTCTGGGTGCTGGAAAATTGATTCCAAAATGTCAAAATTAATCACAAGTCCTCTTTTGTCATGAAATCTTTTCTGAAAATCACTTCCATCATTTTTCACTTTACTGTCTTTCTGATTGACAGATCAAGATGGTTTTGTATACTTTCCACAATTAGTATGGTTCACCATTTAACTAAAATGAGTTTATATAGGATGATAGTTTCTGTTAAATGTAAAAAGTATTTGTTAGTCAGATATATTTGAGTATCAATGACCTAAATGAAATTCACCAGTGGCTCTACAAGAGGGCCTTTACAAGTAGGGCACTAAGAAGCACTAAGAACTTCTCCAGAAGCACATATACCATATCTCCAGACTTCTGGTCTACAGAAGCCCCTTCTCTTAGAGAATTAATCTAAAGCTCCATGAAACTAAAAATGGGAAATGCAACTATAATCAATACTCATAGTGACTTATGCAAAAGATTGTCTCGATTCATATTTTTCATAGTCACAGAATATTTTTTTTTCTTTTCCTAGACTAAGAAGTGAGTCTGTGCTGTATGGCTCTCTTCAGGTTTTTGTAAAGGCATAAAAATAGCTGCACAACACCAAAAAAGCAAAACCACTGATGAGAAGGAATAGAAGAAGCCATTGAGAATGACTTCCCTGCTTGGCCCAATGTCCACACATTCCTGACAGATGCACATGTGTTCATCTCAGTAGGATGATAGAACATTGGAAGCATCCTGTGACTCTCAGATCTCAGATGCCTGTAGAGGTCCATGACGTCCCACACCAATCTATGATCCAAGGAGTCACTAAACCAACAACTTCCTTGTTTTGCACTAAATATTTCTCAGATAGATACACTCTCCCATTTCTATGCTAAATAATATTGGAATCAGAGAAAAATAACATAGCTACTTGTTCCAGGAAATACTTGCTTGAAAGATAAGACTGTGAATCAATTATTAAAATAGCTTATTATCAAAAGTGACATTTTATATCATTAATACTTTCTTCTCAACCTTTCCTCTCTGTGCACACCAACCCAAGTCATAAACAGTGCTCAACTCCAACCAGTTTTCCCTTTGAAAGACTGCCTCAAAACCACCCATCCACATCCCTAAAACCCTATGAACCTTTTCCTCTGACTTCCCCACTGAGACAGTATGCCTATTAAGATACTGCAATAAATCTAATAAAAGTAGCTTTGCTTGATCAATGGGAATTTTGAAAGCATTCTTTATGGAATTGACACCTGACATTTGAAAACTCTAAGAGATCTCTATAATTAAAGAATCTTTAAAAGATCTTTACAATTAAAACAACATCACACAAATATATGCGTACTCACTTTGATTTAATGGATTTACATATTAAAATGATGCTGAAATTGAACATTCACATAACATTAGAGTGACCACATGTACTATATTCCCTAGGTTTTTCCAGGCCCTCCCAAGACATGGAAGTCTTAACCTCTAATTGAGAAAGGTTTAGAAAATGCTGAGTCTTTCAAGTATACTGGGCTCTAAATGTGTATTCACAGAGCAGTAACATGAACCACTCCCCATGCCAGCCCATCTTATCCTTTACAGGCCATTTTGCACTGTCTTCCTTATATCAGTTACAGGACAAGTGATAATGTGTAGGAAACCCAGAAAATAACATATAGCCTCCTTGGTTTTAACAGAATTCTCTCCTTAGAAGGCTCAATCAGAGAACTAGCTTTTACAGCAGCATCTTCAATAAAGAAAAATAAAAAGCTATTTCTAATAATCTTAGTTAAGGTGTGAGTGCATGGTGTGTGTGAGTGTGTTTGTGTCTCTATGTGCACAAACACATTTACACAGGTGTCTATCATCTCAAGTCATGAAAATTTCCTTAAGTTACCAAAGTAGAGAGGTGACAGATTAATGACCACTAAAGTGATTATATTAACAGCCATTACAGAAAACCATGCCTTTCTTTGACCAGTATGTAATTTGCTTTATTAAAACTATAAATCAGGAGGCAGGAAAAATGATGTAGATGATAGAGGCTTCATTCATCCCTCTTGGGACCAATTCAAAGTTGTGACAGAAACATGGAGCAAACAGCAAGGAAAGTCACCTGGGCTCTAGATGTACAGAAGCACTACAACCAGGGAGAGAAATAATTAATCAACCTGCAATGGTAGGAGGTAGGAGGGGACAAAGATGTAAGGCTACCTTGTCCCAAGTGGGACAGAGGCTGAGCGGGACAGAGGTTCCAGAAGCTGCAGATTCTTCTTAAAGGGGCCATGTCAGCAAATGGACTTTCGTAGTAACGGACCTGCTCACTTTGAGCACCAGTGCTGGGTCAGCTGCTTGTGAGGCATCAGGTACTTAAGGGGGACAATGAGTGTCAGAGAGAGGGCTGAAGGTGAGGATCTGTCCTGGGCAGAAGTGCCAGTGGATCCATTATTCCTCAGTTGAGCTCTCCCTCCTCCCAGTGTGCAAATGCAATGCCATAGCCATAGCTGAGACATCATCAAACTGGATAACAGAGGTTGCTCTGCCCAATTACCTGAAACTCCACCTTCTCCAACTCACGGCCTACCCAAGCCACATCCAGGTATATCCTCAGCGAGTATGGTGCTCCTTGCTGAGCAGCGCCAAGACTCACACTGGTGGCACTCGGTTTCAGTGTCTGGTGTGGTTTATTGTGGCAAGTATAAGTACGGCATCTGTGGATTGCTTGCTGAGTCTTAACAGCT
The DNA here is from genome assembly GCF_000325575.1 of Pteropus alecto. Classification (NCBI taxonomy): domain Eukaryota; kingdom Metazoa; phylum Chordata; class Mammalia; order Chiroptera; family Pteropodidae; genus Pteropus; species Pteropus alecto. The sequence continues at coordinate 186,188 of NW_006437784.1, forward strand.
GGCCCCAGAGGGGCACATGGTGGGGCTAAACTTGGCTTATAGCTGAACCCCTCTCAGGACTGTGCCACTGGACACCTAACACACAAAACTGTGTTCATAAGACCAGGAGACTTAGGAGCTTTGCTTAGTACATAAAAAGAGACACAGAAAGACAGCCAAAATGAAAAGACAAAGAAGCAGAAACCATATGAGAGAACAGAACAGAGATCCAGGAATAATGGAGTTAAGCAATCTAACAGATACAGAGTTCAAAACACTGGTTATAAAGATGCTCGATGAAATCAGGAGAGTGTAGATGAATTCAGTGAGAAGTTTAACAAAGAGATGGGAATCATAAAAATGGAAATTGAAATTATAAAAGGGAAACAGTCAGAAATGAAAAACACATTATCTGAGATGAAGAATATATTAGATGGAATAAACAGAGTGAAAAAAGAAAAGGATCAAACTACCGATATAGAGGATGGGGAAGCCAAGGACATTCTATCAGAATGGCAAGAAGAAAGAAGCCAAGAGTATAATAATAATTTAAGGAGCCTATGAGACACAATTAAATGTAAAAATCTCTGTGTCATAGGGGTACCTGAAGGAAAACAAGAAGTTGACGAGCTATTTGAAGAAATAATGATGGAAAACTTCCCTAACCTGGTGAAGGAAATAGATATATAACCCCAGGAAGCTCAGAGAGTCCCAAAAAGGATGAACCCAAAGGGCCCACACCAAGACACATCATAATTAAAATGCCAATGGTTAAATACAAAGAGAGAATCTTAAAAGCAGCAAGAGAAAAGCAATTAGTTACCTACAAAGGAGCACCCAAAAGACTGGCAGCTGATTTCTTAAAAGAAAGTTTGCAGGTCAAAAGGGCTTGGCAAAAATATTCAACATGATGAAAACCCAGGATCTACAACCAAGAATACTTTATACAGCGGAGCTATCACTTAGAGTTGAAGGACAGATAAAGAGGTTCCCAGACAGAAAAAAAAAAAAAAAGCTAAAGGAACATCAACACCAAGCCAGTGTTATAGGAAATGTAGGAGGGACTTCTTTAAGAAGAAAAAGCATATATCAAAAACATGAAAAAGGATGGTAATAACTACGTTCCTATAAACAAGTACCTCAAATGAAAAATAATTAAGTGCTTCAACAAAAGATAGTGTGGATGAATGGATAAGAAAACAAAACACCACATATGCTGCCTGCAAGAGATTCACTTTAGATTAAAAGACACACACAGACTAAAAGAAATGGGGTGGAAAAAGATATTGCCTTGATGGACCTAGAGGGTAGTGCACTGGATGAAATAAATCAGATAAAGACAAATATCACATGATTTCACATACATGTGAAATCTAAACAACAAAATAAACAATAACAACAACAAAAGCAGAAAAAAACTCAGATACAGAATTTTTGAGGGCTACTAGATAGGAGGGGGCTTGGAGGGATGGCAACAAAAGGGCAAAAGGATTAAGAAGTACAGATGGATAGTTGTAGAATAGTCAGAGATGTGGATTGTAGCATGGGGAAGATGGTTAAATATGTTGTAATAAATATGTAAGGTGGAAGAGGGGTACTAGATTTAGTGGGGTAATTGCTTTGTGAGTTATGTGGATCTCTGATCACTATGCTGTACTACTGAAGCTGGTATATTATTGTATGCCAACTGTAATTGAAAAAAAACTCATTGAATTACATAATGTACATACAAGCAACTAATTGTCTATTATATTTCAATAAAGCCAGAAAAAATGGTTTAAAAAAAACTGTAAATCAGTTGATCTTTCTCAAATAATGAAACAGAAATGTTTGTACTTGGAAAACCTTCTAATAATGAAAGATAGATTTAAGAAAGCCATGATTTATTGATGGTTTGCTATGCATCAATAAATTTTCAAAAATTATCCTAAGTTCTCTAAGCCAGTGCTTCTCAAAGTTAATGTTCCTGAAGAGCTTGTTAAAATGCAGATTCTTATTTAGTAGGACTGGGTAAGGATCTAGGTGTGATCATAGGGATGGAACTATTCTGTATCTTGATTGTCATGCGGATTATACAAATCTATATATGTCTTCAAATTCATAAAAGCATACACCAACTGTCCAGGATTCCACAAAATTATCAATATCACTTGGAGGGAATACAAAAAGGTTGGAAACTACTCAGACTTAAAAGACTGAAAAAAGAGACATGACAACTAGATGCCATCTGGGATCCTTAACAGGTCTTTACATTAGGTGGGGGAAAAGCACAGGAATAAGTGACACTAATAGGATAAATGAAGAAATTTGAATACAAATTTTATTACACAAAAATATCGTATCAACGTTAAAGTACCTGCGTGTGATGATTCTATTGTTTACAGATGCAGATGTCTTTCTTTCAACTCATGCAAAAATATTTAGGAACAATTTGGCATGATGTCTACAAGTACTGTTCAAATGGTTCAGCAAAACACATGCATATAGAGAAGGAAATCAAATGTGGTAGAACATTAACACAGGTAAAGGTTACATGAATGTGCCTCATACTATTGCGACTAATCAGAAGATTTAAATATTTTCAAAATAAAAAGTTGATATATTAATTTCTTATGACTGTTCTGCGATAAATTTACTGGCTTAAAAGAATATACGCTTTTTACCTTGCAGTCCTGGAGTTCAGTACAAAATGGGTCTTTAGGGCTAAAATCAAGTTGTCAGAAGGACTGGTTCCTTCTGGATGCTCTAGGGGAAAATCTGTTACATGTATTCGCAGCATTCATTGGTTCTTGGCTCTTTCCTCCATCTTAAAAGTGCATCATACCAGCCTCTGCTACCATTGTCCCATCTCCATTCTGCTTGTGGTCTTCCTGCCTTCCTCTTAAAAGAGCCTTGTGATTTTACTGGGCCCACCTGGAAAATGCAAGCTCATTTGCCACCTCAAGATCCTCAGTTTAATCACATCTGCAAAGTCATTTTTACCATGTATGGTAATATATTCACAGGCTCTGAGGAAAAGGCTCTGGTCATTGAGGGGTGGGGACATTGAGGGGTAGGGACATTATTTAGTCTACCATAGTGGGCAAATGAGTTTTTAATCATTAAGAAAAGTCTTAAAAGCATAAATAAGAATATGTGTTGAACAGAATGAAAATCACAATACAATTGATCAAAATTTGTGGGATGCAGCAAGAGAAGTTCTTAGAAAGAAATTTACAGCATTAAGTGATTATATTAGAAAAGAAACATCTCCAACACATCACATCCTAAACTATTTGTAATTATTTGAATCATATTTAATATCTTTTCATGTACATTTGGAACTAGCAGTAGCTGTTTTTATTTCATTTTGAACCTGTACCTATTGGAGGAGAGTAGATCCCCAATAGTTCTGCTAACGCTGATTGATTGAAATTATATACCTGTTCAATTTGCTATTATAATTGTTTTTAATGTTATATACAGATGATATATGCAGCCAAAGAGTGCATTCTAAACTATCATTCTTTTTATAGTTTAAAAGGACAATTTGAGGCTTCTCAGACTTCATAATGGACAAGTGTTGAAAAATAGCACCAAATAAGTGGCAGTAGTTTGATTATTTAGTTATATATTGCTTTGTGCTGTAACTTTTTATTTTGAAATAATTATAGATTCATAGGAAGATGCAAAGAAATGCTCAGCATGTTTCATATATTCTTCACTCCACCTCCACCATCTTCCACAGCTATAGCACAATATCAAAATCAGGGTATTGACACTGGTACCATCCATGTAACTTATTCATATTTCATGAATTATATGTGTACTCATTTGTGTGTATATGGGTCTATGCATGTGTAGATTCATGTGGCCACCACCACAATTAAAATCTCAACTAAACCATCAGCCTAGGACTCCCTCCCTCTTCCTCCTCACCCCCACACTCCTATACCTGGCAACTACCAATCTGTACTTCATCTCTATAATGTCATTTTATGAATGTTATAAAAAAAAAAAAGGAATCATTCAATATATATCTTTTGATATTGGCTTTCTTCACTCAGTATAATTTCCTCTAGGTCCATCCAAACAGTTGCATATGTCGATAGTCTGTTTATTGTTATAGCTGAATAGTGTGCCCTGGCATAGATGTACCACAGTTTGTTTAACAACTCACCCATGGAAGGTCATTGGGTAATTTTCTGTTTTGAGCTGTTACAAATAAAGATACTATGAACATTCATGTACAAATTTCTGCATAAAAATAAATTTCCATTTTTCTGGGAGAAATGCCCAACAGTGCAATTGCTGGTTTACTGAGTAAATCTATCTTATATTCTTTGTATGTTAAAGAAAGGCTTTTTATAAAGTGCTGGCACCAACTCTTCATGAAGTATAACCATATTAACCCAGAGATGTGAACAAAAAGATGGCTTTTTTTTAGCATGCAAGTTGGCACCTGTTCATGAAGTAGCGGTCATCATCTATGTCCACAATCTCTCCTGGGAGGGTTCTCACCTCCTTTTTAAAGGTTTAGAATTAGAAAGGAGACAGGGAAGAATGCTAATGGATACGCAAAATTAGTCAAGATAAAGCATGGGTGCTCACAGACACAGTTCAAAGCTATGAGGCTTGATGCTGAGTGTGGTTACCTGGGAGGAACTTGTGGAGTCCACTCTTGCTGCTCGGAGTACATGCTGCCTCATGCCCTCCACTGTCCTTTCTGATCACAGGACTCAGACCTCTTCCTTATTTTGGAATACTTACATCTGCATCTTTAACCCTTGAGTTCCTCTACACCCACTGAGCATAAAATGGGACAGAAGCTATCAGCTGCCTTTTTCTCAGCTTGATCCATAGAATTTGTAAAGAGGATTCAAAGCTCACAAACAAACCCCCTTCCATTTTCTTAAGGTTCTTATTTTGCCTACATTATTGGTATTCCTTTATTATTTTTATTTACTACTTACTTTTTAGAAGTATTAGAAAAGTATATCTTTGTCTTTAGATGATATAGAATCCTTCTCCTTATAAATGATCCTACCTACTTCTAACTAATTGCCATGACAACATTCAATCTCTAGAATTCTTTGTAAGTGATGTAAAAGAACAATTTATTTCCTATAAAGCTGAAAGATGTTTTTCACTCAGAACCGAAATGTTCTAACTACTCTAGCTTATGCTTTATTTTCATCTTTGCAGCCATGTGTTATGGATTATAATATGAATTTATGACTATTCATTTTTATTGCACATACCATATTTCTCAAGGAATTAATAAATTCCTATCACATACAATGTCAACTACATTCCGTAAGAATTATAATGAATACAGAATTTTTAGTCAGAAGTTCATGGTGATATCAGGTCATTCTGTTATTACTTTCCAGAGTAGACAGATTATTTTGGTATTTTGATGCATCTATTTACCTATTTTTTCAATGTAGGTGGAATTTATGAATATGAAGACCATGGAGATTATTTCTATGGTTCACTGTGCTTTGGAGCTTATAGAAAAAGACTATGTACAAACACAATTTGTCTCCCATATAATTCTTTTAATCAAAATTTCCATTTCTATGTAGTTTATATCTTATCAGTTGCCACTTTCAATTTTTTTCTTTTTGTTATGGGGGAATGAAGAGGCAGAAATGCAATTACTGTCAGATTTTGCCAAGGTTGCCATAGCTGCCAACAATATTCATGTTTTTCTCTTAATAGTGCATAATAAAGCAGATATTATGTAAACAATTTTCGATGCCATCTAAAATTATATTTCCCTAAAGAATTAGGCAACTGGGAGGCTAAGTATGTCTCTTTTCCTTCAGATAATATAGAATCCTTCTTCTTATAAAGGATCCTACCTACTTCCAATGAATTGCTATGGCAACAATGTCCATTATCTGGAATTCACTCTCAGCTGGTAGTAAGAGTTCTTGGATGCTGCTCCAGCATTGGTTCCTCCCTTGGTCCTCATTAAAACCACCATTTTACCTTCCCCACCTTAGCTGATGCATTTATGAACAGGGAATTAAAATCTTTTTTTTTTTTGTATATCTCATAGATGTATTCCTCTCCCAAATCTTGCTCAACAGGACCACCTTCAGCAAGCTTCTCTGATGAGACTGTGACCCTAATCTTTTGTCTAAATCCATAGCCAGGTAAATATTGCACAAAATTTAAGATAACTTTGTATAGAACACAAAAAAATGAGGACTTTTGGGACTTTATAAAATGGATTCCATGGGAGCCATGTCAACTGGAACACCCTTATGGTATGACCAGACTGCCCCAAATCACAGAAATGTCAGCCACGACAGCCATTGATAAGCTCCAATTGCAGGAGCCAATAGCATAAGAATTCCACCCTGTAAAAACCGCATAAGCTGAACACCTCAAACATATGGTGCTCAAGCCTAACCCAAAAGCATCACAAATGGGTATGCTAAGAGTCAAAGACTCTGACCTTCTGCCCAACATAGCCACTAGGTTAGGACTGACATGAGACCATCCGTGCTGCCAATCAACAGAGCTCACTTTGGAGACGCTAAGGATTTTCATCCTTTTGCACTGTCGCATAAGCCTCTGTACCTTCCCTTCTTCTGTGAGTTGTGTGTTAACCTGTATGAATACCTGATTGGTTTATCTGAGGCCGTTCCACTCAATAAACCTGGCATTATGGAAAGACAAACTCATCCAAGGGTGTTACTTCGGTAACCACTTTCCTTGCTTACAATAAACTTGAACAAAGTAAGTGGTCAATGTATACCAAAAAGGTAGATGAGATTAACTAGGCAGACACCATATTCCCCATGTGGAAGATGGTCTCATTTACTACTGTCATCAGAGAGGTTTTTGCATCCTCTTTCGTAAGTGCTTATTCTCAGTAAAAACTGTGAATCTACCAACAGAAGTAATTCCAATTTTGCAGTGTCATTTCACTGCTTTTTGGTGAGGACCACCAGCCCAGCTAGAATGCAGGATTGGCAGGCAGTCACTAGTGCTCTTTGCCAGATATTTCCTTTCTTACTGGCTTCTTTCCTGTAGGAACATGGAACAACTATATTTCCTGGCTCCCCTGAGTTTGGGTGGAAACATATGCCTAATTCTGGCCAGTAAATTGTGGGCAGAATTAATGTGTGTCACTTTTATTCCAGATCCTCTAATTGCCTGTCTCAAATTCTCCAGAGCTCTCATTACTCTGGTCTCAGAATTCACAGCATTTCAGTTATGGCTGCATTCAAATCCTAAATCTGATCAGAAGAATGCCCACACTCTGAGACAGAGACATGCAGATGTGTTTTAAAGCACTGGATTTCTGGGGCTATTTGTTATTATCATGTAACATAGTCTATCCCAACTAACACAGTTGGGAAGTACGATTCTTCAGAATTAAGTCAGACTTATTTCCAGAATTATTTGCTGACACTAGGCAAAGAGGAGATTTAGTTCAACAGGCAGAGGAGGGGCCAGAAGAGGAAATTTATTCAAGTCTCAGTTAATGATAAGAGGAACTCTAAGTCATATGTAAATGAGGTAGGCTAGTCAGAGCCTAGAAAAACAATGCCTTGTGGCCTAGAGACACTTGTGGGTCCAGTGACCCTCAGCTAAGGGCCCAATTCTTCCAAGAGTGTGTGTGTGTGTGAAAGGGAAGGTTGCGGGGAGACGGGGGAATGGAAGGGAATGTCCTATCAGGAACAGAGAGAGAATGATGCAATTTAGAAAAAAGAACAAATGACTCTGAAATGCTACCTTCAACATTTCTCCTGTCTTCCCCCATTACTTTTTTATAGAGACCCTCAACCCAGATAAAATGAGAGATGGTATGTAGTCATCAGTGTCTCAAAGAATTGACAAAAAATGCTGATGTTAAATTATATGGAGGAACCCGGGCAAAATGTGGTAGAAGATACAGGTTTTGCTCATCCCCTATTGCAACCATATCAAAGTTGTGACAGATGGAACAAACAGCAAGCAGAGTCACCTGAGATCTAGATGAACAGAAGCTCTACAACTAGGGAGAGAAATAAGAAATCACCCTGCAATGGTAGGAGGCGAGAGGGGGAGAAGGTGCGAGGCTCTCCAGTCCTGAGAGGCTGAGTGGGACAGAGACTTTGGTAGCTGCAGACATTCCTCTTAAAGGGACTGTGTCTGTGACCAGAATTTCCCAGTGATGGACTTGCTCACTCTGAGCACCAGTGCCAGGTTGGCTATTCAGGAGCCACCAAGGATTTACAGGGGGATGCTGAGTTGTCAGAGCGAGTGCCAGAGGTGAGGCTTTTTCCCAGGTGGAAGTGCTGGCAGTATCCACTGTTCCTCTTTTGAGCTCTCTCCTCCCCAGTGTGCGGACACAGCACCCTATAGCTAAGACATCATCATACTGGATAACAGAGGTCGCTCCAACCAGCAGATTCCCTGAAACTTTGCCTCCTCCAACTCACAGCCTTACCCAAGCCACATCCAGGCATGTCCTCAGTGTGTCCTGTGCCCCTTGCTGAGCAACTCCAAGAACCACCCTGGTGGCAGTTGGCCTTGGTTTCTGGCATGGTCTCTTGTGGCAACTATAAGCACAGCATCTGTGGATTGCTTGCTGAATCTTAACAGGTGGTCCTGGAGGGGCACAGGCTGGGTCTAAACTTGACCTACAATTGAACATCTCTCAGGACTGTGCCACTGGACCTGCCACACAAATCCATGCTAATAAGACTGGGAGACTTAGGAGATTCACTTAGTAGATAGAAACAGACACAGAAAGGCAGCCAAAATGGGGTGGAAAAGATATTGCCTTGATGAACCTAGAGAGCATTATGCTGAATGAAGTAAATCAAATAGAGAAAGACAAATACCACATAATTTCATGTCTATGTGGAATTTAAAACAAAACAAAACAAAACAAAATAAACAATAACAACAATAAAAATGGAAACAAACCCAAAGATACAGAGAATATTTTGAGGGCTACTAGACAGGAAGGGGTTGGGAGAACAGTGAAAAAGGGCAAAAGGAGTAAGAAGTACGAATGAATAGTTACAAAATAGTCGTGGAGATATAAAGTGTCGTATAAGGAAAATAGTCAACAAGGTCGTAATAAATATGTAAGGGGAAGAGGGTACTAGATTTAGTGGGGTAATCAAAAGTGAGTTATATAAATCTCTAATCACTATGCTATACAACTGAAACTAATATATTATTGAAAGGCAACTATAATTGAAAAAATTTTACATTGTAAATATGAGCAAATAACTATTATATTTCAATAAAGCTGTAAAATACAAACATACATACATACATACATACATACATGGCAATACTAGAAATTAAAAAAAAAAAATACATAGCAAAATCACTTACCACCAAGGTATTGTCAAATTCATCTCTGCCTTACATAGAGCTGGGTTTTCCTATATACTGAATTCACCTTAGACTTTGTTCTAGATGAGAGAATAGACTTTTTCCTTTCCCTGTCTCATTTACTAAAATGCTCCTCACGTACTTCACACCCAATATGGTGAAGACTGAAGCCCAAGGCCAGAAGCACTGGGATATCCAGATTAAGTTATGAAATTCTCTTAAAAACATGAAAGACATTTCTATGCTACTGAAAGAAACTACTATCCTCCTTAGCCTGCTATATCCCCATTCTTGGTAGGTAATAGAACTTGCCTTAAATTCTAATCAAACTCTTACAAAGAAAAGTTTTGCTTTTTCAAGTTTTTATGCTCTTATGGAGTTTCTTATATCAGGTGGTATACACGGGGCAAACTTTGAGGGGAAGGTGGATAGGGAAATGGAAGAAGTTAATTGTTGCCATAGCCAACAACCATTGGAGGGTCATCTGATATGACATCCTGCCTTGAAACTTCACTTGTATCTATAATACCCTTGGTACCAAGGAAATTAACTTCATTGATCATTAGTGCGAAAGGAATGGAGGCTAAATGGGATCTGATGCACTATGAAATAATGATTTTTGCAATGACTTGAACAGAGAAATGTGTTGAGAGACCTAAGCTAGCATAGAGCGCAATCTGCTGTAGACACTCCACAATTGCAGAACCAGCCATTGGTGCTGCATTGTACTGAACGCAGCCATTGAGAAAAAAAAAAATCAATTTTTCATTAAATTGATTATGCTATTTTTATTTCAATGATGGCATACTTTTGCTTGAAATTGTGTTTTTGTTTTAAAGATGCATAAAAGCATAAGCTTAAGAAGTTCAACTAAGTTCTATATTTTTACATATCAAATAACATTAAAATACAAATAATGTAGACCAGTGGTCCCAACCTTTTTGGCACCAGGAACTGGTGCCCCGCTGAGAATCTTATGCCAAATGATCTGAAGTGTAGCTGAGGAGGTGATGTTCGCACTGGGGAGAGGCTGCACATACAGATGAAGCTTCACTCACTTCCTACTGTGCAGCCCAATTCCTAAGAGGCTACAGACCAGTACCGGTCTGTGGCCCCAGGAGTTGAGAACCCTTGGTGTAGACCACCCAGAGGCTCACAAATCTATTTTACTTCAAAGTTATCCATTTATTATTCAAGTTAGATAAGTGCTACTTTGGATGGAATAATTGAGACCCTGGGTAACTACTGAGGGTAAGAGCATAATGGAGTGCAGTTCAGATGCAAGCTCCCTTCTGGTGTGGGGAGGGGTCCTGAACTGTTGGTAGAGACCTTCTGACAATGACAGTAACAGAGCTAGGCTAGGAATGATGCAATTCCCTTTAGTTACCCCAATTGTTAGGATGTCTGATAGACAAACGCAGTTGTAAAAGATGATCGTATAGATAATAAAGAAAAAAAGGGCTGTGCCCCTTCCCTTTTCCTCCTGGGACACCAATGTCATTGTGGGTGACAATGTGTCCAGTTCTACCAGGAGCACTCTCACTTTCCTTGTGGAGGGCTACCCATATAAGAGAGTGCTGGCAATGAAATATAAGTGCATGTTATGAGGCGGGGCTTCCAGAAAGCTCCTTTAAAGGAGGTTGGCTCATCACGCTGGCTTTCCCCCTTGCCTTTCCTCCTGCTCGCTGCCTGGAACATGGTGCAGTTATTGGTGCTGCAGTAGCAATCTTGCAAGTAACCAAGATGGAGACACTGAGAGACATTCCAGAACCCCTGGGGTGCTTCCCTTCAGGATTCCTGATTACCTAAGAGGAAGATCCCATTTCAGCCACTGCAACTGAGCACAGATCTTCAAGAGAAAAGCAGCCTGGCCCGTCACAGCCCTCTGCTGATGCTGCGTGGAAAGGGCAGGAACCTATTACTCAGACCCTGACCCACAATAAGGCAGCCAACAGTCCCCTGCTGGCCTGGCAGCTGGAGGAGTAAGCCTAGGAGAGGCCACTGGGGACTACATCAAGAAAAAGAGGAAGGATACCCTCTTCCCCTCAGCAAACACTCTTCTTCAAGAACTCAAAAGGAAAGAGATCTGTGAAGGGAAGGATAAAACTGCTATTTTGGATTACCTATATTTAGCACTTCCTGAAAACAGCTATTTTGAGTCATGTGTGAATGAAAGCAACTGTGGATTTTAAAGGAGGAGAGATTATAGAAGAAAGTAGTACAAATTTATTCTAGAAGAAAATGATTATAGAAAAATAATTCTATCTTGGCTCAATTCTAGTTGATTAGTAGAAAGCATGACCTTATAATTTAAAAGAAAAAGAAAGTCATAGAGAAGTGCTACTCAGGATTGAAATTAGAGAGGTGAGATACCATTTTACACACCCTGTCCAGGGACAGCTCTCACTGATTGAGACAATCATCATTGTGACATTCTGAGTGTTTTCTATGTGGCAACACTGTGTCAAGTCTTTTACCTCTTTGCTCACAGTTAATCCTCAAAGATATTCTAAAAGATGCCAGATATAGTTCCCAGTTATAGGTGAGGACATTGGGATATCCACTTTCCCCCAGTGACTGATAAGGGCAGGAGAGCAGCCACCTTTCTGTCTATATCAACTACAGCCAAAACAGCTCAACTCTAGACTCTACAAAGCTTCTTGATATAAATGTGATTGTAAAAATCTCTGTTAGGAGAGTCTTCAATTAAGTGAGTGGTTCAGGTAATTTAATTTCCTAGCTTAATTGAACACCACCCAAAAAATTTTTCCATTAAAACATGTTTTCCCAAAGTATATAAGACACACTTTCTTGACTTAGTGAACTCCATTTAAATTTTCTTTGATAATTAAGTCACTGACAGTGCCTTGGCTGACTGTTTTGAAAATCACTTCTTACCATCTAATAGCACACATACACTACAGATGTTTAGTTTTTTTCCTAATCTTCTACTAATTAAGACTGAAAATAACATTTCTAGGCATAAGCTTTTTTCTTTTATATTTAAAATTAGCTTTAGATATGCCTAAAGTGGAATGTTAGGTCAACTGGGTTATTATATATTCTGTAGTTCTTTTAATGCTTCCGACATGTTTCCAAAATGCCACACCAATTCTCACCACACCATTGACAGGACTCAGCATTATATATATATTTTTTAAATTTGTAGAGTGTAATTGCTCCTGATAAATTTAACAATAAACTAGTAACTGATGAGCTGGGAGACAATTGAAGAAGGTTCTGGGTGAAAGGAGAGTGAGGATGGTTAATAATTAATCAGGAGAGGAAGGAAACACTCAGAGAACAAAGTTTCAGAGGGGACAAGAAATAAAATACTCCATCCATTTAAAGCAATGGTGTGCTGGTAAATGCTTAACAGCCAGCTCTCCAGAAAAGGAAACAATAAAAGTCCTGATTTGCAGTGTTTGTCAAGAGTACATGTTCCTGCCATGTTCCTTACTTAACTCAGATTTGGAAAAAATAGGCCGTCGTGGCTCTTGTGACCCAGTAAGAGCTGGCCTTAGCACACCATTGACCACAGGAATCAAGGGGACTATTGGAAGGAGTAGTGAGGCCGAAAGTCCTTGGATGTGGATGTGCCACACACCCTTATACACTGTGCTGTGTAACATTTACCACTCAATGATTCTGGACACTTACAAGGACCTCTAAACAGAGGATGGGGTACCCTGATGCCCTATGTAGTCAAGAGATACAAAAGCCCCTTGAACATGGCACAAGTCAACAGACCCATAGGGAAATTCCCTATGCATTGGGGAAGCAACATCCCCTATAACCCACCCCATTTCCTAATCTTTTCACAAGGTCTTATTTAATCTGAACAGACAAGAGATGCCTTGAACTGTGAATCAGAATCATTGCATAGTCAGTATCTCTTATTGGTCATCTATTTCTACCAAATAGGAAAATCCTAACTGAACATAATAATAGCTCATTATGTGTGACAGAAAGTGGTTGATAATTCTGGCAGACAGTTCTAAGTACTAGGTTGAAAATGGACTCAAAAATGAGGATATATTTCTCAGTGGATCCTGTGCTTTATCTGATTTTGGCTAAAGAACACATAATACTCAAAAGCCAGAGGTTAAACGTTTCAATGGAGAGATCACAGCAAATGGATTGTTAATTTAGTTGCTTATTTCATTTGACTTTAGAAAGTGTTTCTTCATGTTCTTTTCTCAGCATTTAGGTATGGTTTTAATTATTCATACAATGACATTGCTTTCTTTCTCAAACAAAGTTATTAAAACATGAAATACTAGGAGGTTGCTGATGAATGAACCATTTTACTCTCTCATGAAATCCTGATAACCCTTCATGGCAGAGATTGCCAGTATATTAACTATGTCTTCTATTTTCTATATTTCTGACTGCCATCTGAGAACTTCCCAACCTCTTCCTTTCTGAGGATCTCACATTTCAGTCCATTATCCCCCTGCCCTTTCACTCTAGGGCCAGCTATCGGACAACCAAAGAAAGCCCCAATGCCCCAGAGCCCACTGAAATTACTCAAACTGCCATTCCTGAGCCTGCTTACCCTGCCTCATGCTCATTCTGTCCCAAAGAAAACACAATAAATGTACCTGGCCACAGTTCCCTCCTCTCCCTCCGTCTCCTGGTGCTTCCCCGCGTGGCCCCTATGTCATGGCATGGCATGGCATGTGTATCTTCTTAGAATCTACAAATATAACAAATTATCTTTTCAATGATAGTTATCTCCTGATCTGTGGACCTCGCCATATCTGAATAATAATAAAACCTACATTTTAAAAGTCAGTTGCCTTCCAATACCCATTTTCTCCTTCTTAATAACAGAACCCCAAGTTCTAGATAAGCATATTGCTTCCCAGATAAAAAGAGAGTCTTTTCTGAAACCCTTTGGTCATTAGCAGTGGCTGTGTGAATAAGTTCTGCTCAGTGAGGGGGTCCACAGAACTGCTGTGGAGTATGCATGTTTTCCTTTGTGTCCATCCTCTTATTTCCATCCTGCAGAGGATTTTGTGGGCTGGAGCTTCAGATCTAAGGTAGGCCATAAGGATGCATCCCACTAGCTAGGGAAGGGGGAGCTGAATCATCTAATGAATGAGGATCCCTCATGATTTTATGTAGACAATGAACTCCTTTCATGTGACAAAGAATAAAAATCTGTTTTTAAATAATTATTATTTAAGAGTTTGCTGTTACGTTCAATGATATAAGCGCACTTAATTTACTGTCCTTAATGTAAAAAATAATCATAATATCTTGGCCTGAAGTCATGAGTTCAAGCCTGTTGTGGTATTCAATGTGTTCCAAAACTTTCACTTGATCATGATGACATTATCAGTTTCAAAAAGAAAATAGTTTAACTCATCATTAATGTTAAAAATTTGGTAAGAGCCTTTCCCTTCAATGGTCAACATACTCAGTACTAAAAACCAGCACACTAAATGCCCTGCTCCTCCACTTTTTCTATGAAGACTGACAAAATGCTGCTGACCGTGATTTGACTCTGTTCACAATTTTTGTGATTTCCTTGAACCATAAATCAAGAACAGGGCATATCGTCCACCACTAACTGCTTTGGAAAATAAAGAAGTACATAATCTGACATTCAAGTAAAACCTTCCCTTTTCCATGTCAGTCATAGCTAGTCCTCACTAGTACTGACTCCAGCGTACCCTCTAGAGAGCATATCACCTCTTACAAAGTCATCACAAATTAAATAAATGACAATGACAAAACATCTCCTACACTGTGTAGATTCCCTCCTGACCCCTCACATGTCCCACCAGTATGTCATGAACTGATTCAAGTGTAGGACATAAACAACAAACACACTACTGTACTGGCCACTGCTCTTCCACTTGATAGGCCTTTAATATTATGTGATATTTCATTATAAACTAAGGAATTTTAAACCAAAACCAATTGTACTTCCTCTCCGTAATAAGCTTTGAGTCTGGTCTTATTGGCATCTCTGTAATAGTATCACATCTCTGTGATAGTGTGTCTCTTTCTGCTACAAAAAATACAACTTGTGGTTTATTCATTTTCTTTAATAACAATTCATCAATTTTACACTTAAAACCATTATTTTGTATTTGTTCTGTTAAAAAAAATCTTGATTGGTTTACTAATGATGGTGAAAGTTGGATGAATTAATAAACTTTTCAAAAGAACAATTTATTGGCATGAGTGTCCAGACCCATAAAAGCAGATCATGAGATATGTTTATCTTATTCCCAAACACATTTTTTTCTTTCTGTTTTTTTTTTTTTTTTTGGTTTGGGGAGACATGCTTGTCTTCAAAAATCATCATACTCACAGACTGAAATATACACTATAGGCAAAGAGATTTACAGTGCTTCATGACACCATAAGTTTAGTATTTTGCTACTATTTATCCCTACCTTTAGGCTTCATTGAATCATGAGTTAGACATACAAAGGAAATAAACATGCAATTGAACAAACACCAGGAAGTATATACAAGCATGAAAGTGTGCTAGTCAAGGTGAAATGCACAGTGTTAATAGAATACCAAACTGGATGGTACAACAAAAGTCCCAGTGACTCTGGAATGGCTGTTGAGTTAAGAACACGACTATTAGATTCTCAAAGGGGCTTCTGTGAAAGTCCATTAGTTTTATCATTTACATTTGTAAAATTTATAGGATTAAAAAAATGATTTTACTGCCTTTTTCTGGAAAACTGTGAAACTGTCTGCAGGCTACTCACTGGCCACATCTTGTACCATACTGATAGGGCAAAGACAAGATGTTCCAGAATGCCAGAAGAGTTGTCATCCAATTAGCCCACTTTATTGTATAATTTCTGTAGTCTAATTCATTTTTGGTTGACACTACTCAGCCTAAATTTGAGAGTTTTTTTAAAAATAACCTGTCAAGTAGGATTTAAAAAGTTTACAAGTCTGACACTGGCATGTCCTTAAGAATTTCATCCTTTCCAGCACTGCACTTATTTGTATTGTATATATTTTATTCATTTGCTATTTTAAGAGAAAAAAGCTAACAAGAAGGAAATACTAATTTTTGATATTACAAACCAGGGATAACATATTAGTCAAGATAAGATGGTTATATTGCCATAACAACCCACCCCCCAAATCTCAATGACAACTCTTAAAACAACTCTGGCTATATATCCATGGCAGGTCAGAGGAAGCTCTGCTCCCACCTCACCCTTTCCTCACTCTAAAATGCAGGTTGATGGATTAACCACTTTTTGGAAATTTGCTGCTCCTTTGAGAGAAGGGAAGAACACTGTAGGGCCTCTCATTGGCAATAAAATGCTCTCTTCCATTCACAGCTCCTCAGCCACAAATGGTCAGATCCCACCCCACAATGAGGGTGACAGGAAGTATGACACTACTCTGAGCCCAGAGAGGGCAGAATGGAGAACTGCACAGAATCCCACCATGAGCATTTAGGTGGTTTTGGCTGCTCATTCTAGTAAGTATTTACAGGGCACTTACTTGTTCGAAGTACAGTTCAGGTTGCCAAAAAGGTTCAACGATGACCTCAGGTTAAATAGTAGGGAACAATATCAGGATGTAAGCAAAAACCATGACAGCATAATGAAACATGTTGGAAGAGTCATAAAGGACAGGAAAACAAGAATTGAGGAATTCTGAAGAGGAAGAGAATTCTTTTAATTTAAATTCCTCCTTTGTAGAGGAATTTGTTGGATAGCAGCTTTAATATAGGAAAAGATTTTAATATGAAAGGATGGGACAAGGAGACATAAAGAAGGGATTTCTGAGCAAAGGAAACAGGATGGCCAAAGATGTGCATTTTGACACACCTCCTTATAACTACATGTTGCTATTTTTATAGTGACAGTGATATCTTAAAGCCTATTTCTTCATCCTCCTCTGGGTTCCTGATTACTTACCAATAGTTGTCATATTGGGTGTTAGAGATGCTTTGTAGTATCTAAATCTCTTTCTGTGTGTGTGCACATGCTGACTGCTAATAAGCACTTGGTACTTTCAAGAGATACTTCTTGAAAGTGAACGTGTCCTTATTATTAGACAGACAGCAAACAATAATCTTGACTTTCGTCAGTAGAGCAATAAGCCTTTCACATCTACTTTATATCCCTTTGTTGCCGCTAATTTTAAAATTTATATATAGAACTTATTATCTTACATTCATGATTGGATCTATTTCCACTTAGTTTATGAGCCCTAGATCTCCCTTATTATAGAAGTTCAGAGGGAAGTTGGTGGTTTACTTATTTTCCTACCCCCTAGGCCAACCCCCTGCATGTTGCTGGAGACAAAGAGAGTGTGAGGAGTTACAAGTGAATCAATAAAAACAACAATAATGATAACTATTATCATTATGATGAGAGAAGTTATATTAAAATATCTGAGGCAGATGCCTACCTCTCTGAGTCTACCAATGACATGTGATATACTGGTGTGGGTCCCATGTCTGGCTGTGATCCAGGCTCATGGCTAGGAATAGGACCCCAGATTTAGAATATTACATTAGTGTAGCAGGGCACCTGCGCCTAAAATATGTAAACATAATTCAGCTTATTATATCACGCATGTGTGGTTGAATACCACTATTGTACTCTGATCTGTGTAGAGCCATGTGGTCCCCCAGGGAGCAGAAGGGGAGCACAAAAAGGTGAGCAGAAGAAGAGCAGAAGCAGAAGCACACTCTCCTCAATAGAACTGCACTCCCTGCAACAGAAGTATGCACCCCACAATAAAGTTGGTACCTGCCATTTCATTCTCATGTCAGTCCCGTATGCATTCTTTCAACTGGGCTTCTCGCCACTGAAACCTTCCCTTTTCCATCAGCTCAACATTGACACTTGGCATAGTCGGCAGGAAGAGGTGTGTACAGCCCCCAGCACTCTGGAAGGTCCCCAGGTGGAGGAAACCTGGGTGGAGGACATGTGGCACCCCGCCTCCCAGTGGTATCCTATAACCCCGTATCTTGCTATGTGGCTGCCCCCGGAGGATTGGGATGGAGTGAAGCCACATCTGGAAGATGTCCAGAAAGCCTTGGAGATGTTGGAGCTGAATGTCCCAACCACTCACCTGGAGGCAGAGGGTCAGGTGGCCTAGAAGTTCCTGGTGGTGCTATGACCAGCCAGCCTAGAGGTTCAGGACCAGGCTCAGCAGGTGCAACAACTGCAACATCAGGTAGAAGCATGGAAAGGCGGCTGGCAGCAGTGGAATGCATGCTACAGGGCCCTGAATAGCCGCTGCCATCGTCCTGGTCTGGGAGCCTGCCGGCAACACTGCGGCAGGCAATGCCAGTGATTCAGCAGCAGGTTGAAGTGGAACAGCCTTTGGCCCCAGAGGGTAAGCTAGTGGCGCCTCCCAGGCTAAAAAGCAAACCACCCTGATCCAGCAGACCCCCACAGAACTCCGGGACCTGACGAAACAGGTATGGCAGAGTGGTGAGGAGACGGTTCCAGGGCGGCTGCTGTGGCTGTGGGATGACGGGGCCAAATGGACTGAATTATCTCTGGAAGAGATGGCTCAGCTGGCCCCCATAATAGTAATATCGTCCCTTTGGCAGTGCCTCCAGAATGTGGTACGTTCAGTGTGGGGCGCAGGCAATCACTCCTTGATTAACTGGCTCATGTCCACTGCATGGACACTGTTGGCCAACCTGGAGGAGCTGCCAGAGACAGTGAGCAGATGGACCACATACTTAGATCTGGTCCAGATAATTTGGGAAATGGGCATGCGACAGATATGTTTTGCATTCAGTATACTAGTCCTCATGAAGAGGTATTTACAACCTGTATGAAGGACTTGATTTTGACTTCTGGCCTGGCTGATAGTTTTGGTGCCATGGCAGAACTGCTGGCCCCTTACATGGATAGGCAGATCCATGAGGTGACATCTGCTATAGCTAGGTTTGGGGAAATGGAAGTTAAACACAAGGAGCATTCCACCTAAGCGCACGCTGGACCGCCCGCCACACTCCCAGACCACCCAGTACATGGAGGCATGGCTGAAAATGGGGGACAGAGCAGCTCCCAGCCCATTCGGCCATGAGAATGAGTGGCAAATGTAGTTTGATTTCTTTGTGGCAGGATTCACTGCAGAAAATATTGAGCAGCAACCTAATGAAGTGCTGCTGGTGCTGTGGAATCAGCTGCGCCCTGACCAGCAATTTACTCTTATTCCCAGGAAAGCCACAACCTGTGAGGTGCGGCTGGCTGATTATCTCCCTCATTATGGATTTTGTTGGGACACCTGGTTGGTGGGGGAGCCAGTTGATCTAAAGCCTCGGGAGCTGAATAAGGTTACGCCGCCCCTGCATACTGCTGGGCCAAATGTCACATACATCATGGACCGGTTATCACATGAACTTGGATGATACCATTATGTGGTAGACTTGGCAAATGCCTTTTTCTCTAGCCCTACCCTGTACCATGGTCTCATAGCCACATGGAAACAACCGCCCGCAGTGCACTTGTATCATTACACTCATGATATAATGCTAACCTCTGATTCTCTTACAGAACGAGAAGCAGTGGCAACCTGCTTACAAGAAGCTCTGGCTGACTGGGGTTGGGCAGGTCAATGAGGACAATGTCCTGGGACCTGGGTTCTGTGTCAAATTCTTGGGAGTTGTCTTGTTGGGTAAGACAATGCCAGAGGTAATGCCAGAGGCAGTGATTGATAAGATACAGGTATATCCCTGATCCGAGACTGTAAAGCAGCTCCATATCTATTGGAGATTGCTGGGTTTTAGAGCGTGTTGGCTTCCTTGATACGACCCTTGCACCGTCTAGTACGGCGGGGTGCTGTGTGCAATTGGACCCACAAGATAGAAGAAGACTTTAAGGCTCAAAACGAGCTGTAGCACAGCCTAAACTCCATGCATAGTAGATCCAGCCCTCCCATTCCCGCTTACGGTGCAGGTGGATGTTACAGGGTTTGAATGGGACTTGTGGCAGAAGCATGGTTCCCAGAAGGTGACAACAGGCTTCTGGTCCTAATTATGGAAAAGTGCTGAAGTGTAGTATTCTCTGATAAAGTAGCAACTGGCTGCCATATATTCAGCCCTTCTGGCCAGTAAGGCTATCACTAGCCCTAATCTCATAACCGTGCAGTCCATGTACCCTGTGGAGGGGTGGCTGCCATATTGGGTGAAGACTGTCCACATGGGAATTACACAGACCCCCACACTGTCCAAGTGAGGAATGTACCTGGAGCAGCAGATGCAGTTCTCTGCGAGCCTCCCGTCAAGTCAACTACACTCCCTATTGGGACCAGTGCAGTTTCAAGCAGAGCTTCTGGTGAAGCCTGCTGAGATAGGAGACATACTGAGTCCCTATGTAGAAGGTTGGGCTCCCATCCCTGAGGATGCCTGGTACACAGACAGCTTGTACCATGCAACAAGTAACGAAATGATGGGGGCTATCGTGGAGCCAGGCACAAGCACGAATTGCCGTATCACAGTGCCCCTGATGCTGAGCAGCACCCAGAGAGACGGCGGGTAAAAAGTACCCTGGAAATGGTGCCCCACAGGGCTAAACCACTCCAAGAATGGCATGTGGATTGTGGGCCCAAGGTAGCTCCCTCCAGGCCAGATCCTGCACCGCGACCCTGTAGAGGTGAAGTGTGGGTCCTAGGCCTGGCTGGTCCCAGGTCTGGCTGTGATCCAGGCTCAAGGCTAGGATTAGGACTCCAGATTTAAAATGTTACATTAGTGTAGTAGGGCACCTGTGCCTAAAATATGTAAACATAATTCAGCTTATTGTATCATGCATGTGTAGCTGAATGCCACTATTGTACTCTGATCTGTGTGGAGCCATATAGTCCCCAGGGGAGCAGAAGGGGAGAACAGAAAGGGGAGCAGAAGTGCACGCAATACTGCGCCCCGCCCCCCACAATAGACTGCACTTACCAACAGAACTGTGCTCCGCACAATAAAGTTGGTGCCTGCTGTTTCATTCTCAGGTCTGCCTCTTGTGCATTCTTCCAACCGGGCGTCTCACTTCTGAAACCTTCCCTTCTAAATCAGCTCTGCACTGACAACTGGGGTAGACAAAGTCCTCTTTTAGTTTAGAAAAGGTAATGAAATGAGAAAATGACTGAGAGCAATCCAGAACTGAAAATAGGAAGGCATACAAAGTTGTGCCCTAATCTGGAGCAGGGGAGCAACAGGACAGAGCAGTTGCCTTGTGTCAGAGACCTTGGACCAGCCAGACCTTGGACCAGCTAGACCTTGAACCAGCCACACCTTGGATTCAGTTGGGCCTGGCACCCACACTCCACTCCTACAGGGTAGCAGCTCATAATCTGCCCAGAGGGCGTTACCTTGGGCCCACAATCCACTTGACATTCTTGAAATGGCTTAGCCCCTCAGGGTATCACCTCTTGGGTATTCTTTACCCGCCTTCTCTCTGGGTGCTGCTCAGTACACCAAAGGCATTGTGACATGGCACCTTGTACTAGTGCCCACATCTACGATAGCCCCCTTCACCTTGGGTGAAAGGAATGATGTGGGCACAGCCTAGGCTTGAATGCTACATGTGAGAAACTATGACCCTTAACCTGCATTCAAAGTAGGCAGTAACAGCAAGTCCACAGAGCTGAGAATGACATGTGTGCTATTCTGCAATTGGCCCAGGTAAGGATAGAACACTCCAGACAGTTTGGGGCTCAGGCCCAAAACCAATGAGTTCCCTCTCCACAAAGAGCTGGTAGAACCCCTCTAAGTGGTGCATGGTGGGCAGGAGCTCTATTCCTGGATCACATTTTTCTCTCCATGCCAATCTTAGATGATGCTATACATAGAGGCCAGGACCCTCACACCAATTCCTTCAATTTGCCTGGAAAATATTCATTAAAAGGGAACTCCATTTAATAAGCCACTCCCTCTCAGGGGATTTAGGGAGCTGGCAGACATTCCCAATTAAACTTGGATAACAGCACCAGTTCTCAAACTTTATTTGACGTTTCAGTTACGTGGGAAATTATAAACACCTTAAAGCCAAAGCCACGTTCCAAACTGACTAAATCACGATTTCTGGGTTGGGCCTAACGATAGTTTTTAAACTCCTCCAGGTGATTCCACTGTGCAGCAAAGTTGGAGTACAAACAGATTACAGCATTGTTACTCAAAGTGTCGTCTACGGACCAATATCATTAACATCACCTGGGAGCTTACTAGAAACTCAGGTTTTCAGGCCCCACTCAGCCCTGCTGACTCAAGGCTCTGCTGAATCACAAGGTCCTCAAGTGCTTCACTTCTACATTAAAGCTTGATAAGTACAGGAGATGCCTTTAATGGGGCCTAATGGGGCCTGATGATTGTAATTATCTGCATAAACAGAGAAAACCTGCATAATATAACAATAATGACCTTAGGGTGGGAATGAAGGCTGAGAGCAAGACCTGAAAAGTCAAGGGAACTTAAAGAACTTGAAGGTTTCTGGTTGACTGTTGTATATGTATGGATTAATTTTCACACTGCCAGACTTTCCAGAAGCTTATATAGTCAGAGAGGTTTTTTGATTATTTCCATTGAAAATTCAGTATACAAAGAGACAGCTCTAACTGCTTTGCACTTATCATTAATCCTCAGGGCCAACCACGCTGCAGATGTTAATAATTCTCATTTTGCAGAAGCACAGTGAGGTTAGGAACCTGCCCACAGTCACCTAGCCATTTAGTGACCCAAGAAGTATTTTATTTTTTTATAGTTGATTTTTTGTGTGTGTGAATGAAAAAATGGGGCTTCATACTAAACTTCACATGCTTGGGGGAGGCCTGCATGGTGGGCTTTACGAATTCAGAGACCGAAAGTAACCACATAGGACAATCTGAACATAAAAATTCCTAAAAGGGGATTATGGCGAGAAGTCACATCCTAGACCTGTAGCTTCCTTGACAAAGGGTCAATCTTTACCTTAAGTAAGCCTGTCTTTTGCATCTAAGATAATAAACCATTGGAATGTCAGAGTAATCCCTTTTTCTGGACCCCCCAGGGCATACACACTGCACCAGAGCATGAGACCACTGAACCCCTCGTGGTTATCTTGTCTCCCGCATACCATCTCTATGTGCTGTAAATGTTAATTACCCTGCACCCACCAATGTAAAAGATGTCTCTCCATTTTATGTTTAACCAATCCCAGATATTTCCCCACTTTGCTTTCTCCTACCCTGTCAATCTATCACCAATGGATTTCATGTAGCCCTCCTTATGTTCCCTTTTTTGATCCTAATGTATAAAATAAGCTGCAAAACTGCTATCCTCAGGGATTTATTTGCTATTTTGAGCCAAGGAGTATCCTGCCCCTACTGCTTCCCTCACACCTCACCTTACCTGGAGCATGATATCGGCCCAGTGACAGGGACCAAGTTTTCCCAGGAAAACTTTCTGGGAACACTCGCAGGGCATCTGTCACAGTCTCCTCTCTAGTCAATAAGCACACAAAAGCAGCTGCAGGAGAACTAGATCAAAACCATCACAGATCAGCTACACTCCAAAGAATAAGAAACGTCACCACCTTCCAGCCAGGGTGTCAGAACCAAAGCTTTATTTTAATATTTCATTATTTTCAGAACATCACTGGCAACTCTAGAAACTTGTATGCAAGGGTGATTTCTATAACTGTAAATAAAATAGATAATGGAATTGTAACAATAAATACACTTTAAATATAAATACACACATTGGTATCCATATATAAGTCATGCTCTATAAACACTCTGTCCACATACTGTCCTTGTGGGATACTGAATTCCAGAATGGAGCTTTGAGGACTTACATATGTCCTATTAGTTATAGATTTCCAGAGGGCTTATGGAGGAGCAACACATGGCAAAGTTTGAAAAGAAAATTATCAGAGTGACTTTTTAAAATATTTTAATACATTTTTTACTATCCAATGAGTATTTCTTAAATATTACAAACAGTAAAACAAATACATTAGTTTATAGATATGTATAATGTACTACTTTGTACTTCAAAAATGCAGGAAGACAAACTATATACATAACATATAAAAAAAATTTGATCTGATGAACAATTCAATATTGCTCTTGTGTTGGTCTTGCTGTATTGCATGCATGCCCAGGGCATGCCCATGGCTTGTCACTAGATGGAGAGACTGGCAGGGACAGAAGGGAACTAACTCATGGAGCCCCATACTTATTCCCAGAGTGCCATCCTCAAAGCAATATTTTCAGTTTTATAACATACTGTGCTAGGTCAAAAACTTCTATGCCATATGCAATGTAGGATATATCCTCAAGAACCACAACTACATATTCAGGATGGGGCCACATAAATGTGAAAAACATGATTCAGTAGAACAAACTCCTCGAGCCCTGAGTCAGTTGGGGAACTCCTGAAAGATTATTTTGAGAAAATCATCAATATCATCAGTTCATCTCAGGAAAAATAATCTCAGAACAAAGAACCATGATTGAGGCATCAATATGCCTTCCTGTAAACTCACAGGCAAAATACACAGGAACAAAATGTGTCCTGATTGAAACGAGATTTTCAATAATTACAAGTTTCTCATATTGATGAAGCTCTAAAAAGTTAAAAACGTAGATACTGATTTGAGAAGGCAAAAAGCAATTCTGATTTGTATCAGTAGGGACAGCTGGCAGGGAGAACTCACTCTAGGAGCCTCGTGGACGTCATAGCCCATGGCAGACATTGCATTTTACTGTTAGCCAAGCACCCACCCAAGATGTTTGAATTTCATTTTGGTCATGAAGTCCTGTTTCTTCTTCCTCTTAACCTATAGCCAAATTACAAATTGATAACATCTGAAAATAGAAAAAAAAAAAAAAGACAGAGACAAATTAAAAGATAAATGTTCCAGAAAATCTACCAACTATATCTCACTATGAAGGCATTGGAACAGCCACTTGAAACAGAAGGATCCTGCCAGAGGGTGCATCCATTAGGATTGACAGGGGATCTGGTGAAGAGTTCTGGGTTTCCCCACTGGTGCCCAGGCCACTTCCATGCATTCTCTGCTCAGGTTTTGTTCTAAGAGGCCAAGATTGTGTGAAGACCATGTAGTAAATAGTTCTCAAAACACCTCCCACACACTAAACACATTTCGAGGGTGAGTTATTAGAAGGGCAGAGAGGATGAGACAAAAGCAAGAAAATTTAACCATTAAGGGTTAATTTAGGATTTGCTAAGACATAGAGCTGCCCAGTTATCACTGCCTCCACCCTATTGAGGAGGGGCAGTGAATACACAGCAGGTGCAGGAGAGAAGAGAAACCAGAATGGGATGTGTGCAAATGTCCCACACTTGATAACTCTGTCTGGGCTGGCAGCTGCTACTTCACAGCCAGGAAGCTCCCTGCACAAGCCTGGAGGGTGGCACTTAGCTTCCTCTGCCTGTCAGGCAGGCAACAGGGACTGCTGAAAGGGATATCCTGGAGTCCAGGATGGTCTATGCTGACTGGAATAAACAGGAGAACTCACAGGCTCTGTCATTAAGAACTTTCAGGAAGCAGAGCCAAACCAGACTCGAAGATGGGAGAGCAATTAAGCTGAGTGGCTCTTCCCTGCCTCTATCCTGTCTCCAGCCTCTATCCTGTCTCCACACTAGCAGGCAGGAACCAGCAATGGCTGTAATTTTGTTTGAAGGACTGATACACACAAGATCATTAGGGAAAAAGATAATTATTCCCAGAGTGAATACTGCATTGAACAGCTCTTAGGAGACATTTATAATGGAACATGCAAGATAATCTACTATTTTATTACTCGAACACATTTTCCAGGAATATACTGTTATAGATAGGTCATCAAAAACACAGTGAACAACTTGTTTCAAATATTTCATTAAGGTGCAAAGTATGGCATTTACATGTCCGTGTCATTTAGAAAATGGATGTGCTTCTGGTCTTCAAATGGCCTTTGTTGGCTGTTTCCCAGCTGGATACAGATCGAGTTATTTAAAAGAAGAAAACCATCTTGGAGGAAAACAGAAATGTCTAAAAATAGCTACTTTAATTGCTTTTATTTATTTAAAATCTGAGGGCTAGAAGAAGTTACAACCCTCATGGGTCAAAAGAAGGAAATGTCACATCTAAAACCTTCCAAGTATAACACATAGGACCATTATTGCAGTGTTTAGTAATGTCACAATATCCTCAAACACAAAAGAATTTCTGATACAGCAGCATACTCTTAGTGAACTCATTATTATATGTGAAAATAAATACTCTAAAAGGTTAAACTGATATCTGCTAACTAGATCTAGTGAGGTGAATATATCCCTCAGTGTAGCAAGGCTCACAGGTCAGCTGGGAGTTGAGAGTGAATATCCTCTGGGGCAGGCTGTGTTTAATTCAGTTAAAGAACCATGAAATGGAGCAACTTTGGTCTGCTCTCACCGTTTCCTACCACTTCCCTCCCCAAAGGATGGCATTGGTTTCTGAGCAGAGGGAAACACCTGGTTTAGGGTGGTGCCTGCAGCTCCAGGTTAACATGCTCGGCCACGCATGCAGGTGACAGTCACTCCTCTCAGCACACATTTCTTCTGCAGTTACTGGCCCTACCACCTCCTAATGGTACACAATGCTTTCAGAGACTCTGGCACCCCTCAGCCCCCTGCGATGCTGAGCATGTTGGTTTTCATTTGAACCACCTGACAGATTCCCTGATTCTGGAGAGGGGGTATTATTGTTGGCGGTGTGAAATGCCCTCTGAAGGACAATAGGGCACATTTTGGTCAAAATGCAATATTTAACATGTGGGCATCTTACATGCTACCCTGACAACAGTTGGTTTCACATGGAAGGGGGAAGGTAAGGTGACAGGGGACACTCAACTGGTCCTTCCACAGGAGGGGCATTCACATGATCACACATTTGCCCTTGAGCTTTTCTTTCCTTTTCTGCTGCTTGCTCTTTTTCCCATCGATCTGTAGGCTCACGGTCCTGCGCTTCTCCAGGTTGAGCAGCTCTTGAAAGAGCTCCTTCACGTTGTGGTTGAGCTTGGCCGAGGTTTCCATGAAGGCACACTTCCACCTGCGGGCCAAAGCTTCTGCCTCGCCACTCTCCACCTCGCGGTTTGGGCTCTCATCACACTTGTTCCCCACCAGCATGATGGGGATGCTTTCCACATCCCCTTTGATCTCGCAGATTTGTTCGTAAATAGGTTTGAGCTCCTCCAAGGATTGCCGACTGGTGATGGAGTACACCAGGATGAAGGCATGCCCTTTGGAGATGGACAGCCGCTGCATGGCAGGGAACTGGTGGCTGCCCGTGGTGTCTGTGATCTGCAGTGTACAGATGCTTTTGTCACAGCTAATGACCTGCCGGTAGGTGTCTTCCACAGTGGGGATGTAGCTCTCCCGGAATGTGCCTTTCACAAACCTCAAGACCAGGGAGCTCTTGCCAACACCGCCTGCCCCAAACACAGCCACCCGGTAATCATTGCTCTGTTCCGGCATGTTGATTGAAGGTTCCAACTGTCAACCAGAAAGCACCTAGCAAAAGAACCACATGTTTGAGAAAATTAAAAAAAACAAAATCTTGAAAGAGATTGCTTGGATCACTTTACCATCTTTTGATAGGGGGGAAAAAAAAACACAAGTGATAAAGTTTGCCTTCACTCTCTCACCATTCAAATCTCATTTAAAAAATTCTGCAATTCTAAATCCATTATGTGTAGTCTATCCTCATTTTCCAAATGGTCAGACAGCCTATTCAGTGGTAACTGAAGCTGGTCTCTCTCTCCTTATTGGACAATGACACTGAGCATCTTTGCTCACACATGCACTATATACCCAGAGGAAAGATGCTAAGCTAGCCCAAAGGAGGCAGAATCAAAGTAAGACAATGGAGAAATGGCAATTAACCCCCACCAACACAGACACACAGACACACACACACACACACACACACACACACACAATCGCAGCCAATCTTTATTGTTTTACCTGAAGTTCTGTAAACACCCAATATACTACTCATATGAGAACAAGTAGGGGAATGAGGACAATGGGGAAGAAAAGGATATTAATATTTATTCACTGTCCATATTAACTTATGAAATCCTCACCACTGCGCAGAACTGATGCCATTATCCCTTTCGCACAATGAAGAAACTGGAAGCACAGAAGCAAGTGGGGAAAGCAATGTCCCCAACCTTGCACAGCCAAAAAGGTGAGGATGAAACGCAAACCAAAATATTACTGTGAGCTTGCGCCCCCACAGACTGCACAGATGGAGAGCATGTCAAGTGGTATGGACACTACTTAGGCCATGGGGTAGAATGCCTCAATAAATAGCAAGAGTTGACAGTTAACTAAGCTTGGAGAGTCCTTTCATTCATCAAAATTAAAATGATTATAGGTTCTTTATTTTTAAAAATCATGAGGAGTCAAATATTACGAACAGAGTAATATAAACTACTATTAGCAGTCATTAAAATGGAGTAGAATGGGGTTTGTTTTCATTGCAAACATCATCCCAAGTCCAGGGATAAATGTACTTTCCTCACATATAGATTGTCAAATATCTTTCATCCTGCCCCTTCTTTTGTAAGAAAAGTCATATAACCCACACACAAAAGTGGAAAATTAAGCAACAACCAAATTTTATTTTAGCTGAATTCTACAAAACATATGGTAATATGAAGCATAAAACTCATTTTCTCCAGGCAACCACTGTACTGACTTTCACTTAAGAGGACTAATAATAAAAGACATTGCTTCACAAAGTCATGAGGCCAGAAAAAATTATTAAGCATAATCAGCGGTGGAAAGAAGTGGGTGTGGTCAATAAATGTCTGCCAGCATATGGAACATCAGATCAAAGCCAGGACCATGGCATCTCCTCTACTGATGTCTCCCCTGATTTCACCACGTACACATGCTGCCGAGTCTGTTCAAACACTCCACCATTCTTGTGTACACTTTGGAATCCCAAACCTACTAAAAAACTGAAGAAGCATCAGTGCTAAAAGAGAACATAGGAAGATGCCAGGAAGTTCACTAACGGCAAAAGACTGCATGAAAGCCTACTTAAGAGTTTGATCAGTTAAATGTTCATGGGATCATTATGATCAATAGTGTACCATGTGATAAATTAATTGTTCTACATTTTAAAAATGCAATGGCCTATGAAATGTGGTGTGAAACTTCTCTCTGCATCCTCAGAATGAGGCTCTGTGTGCTTGAAAGGCAGCATCCTCACTCAGCCTTGCTTACATTATGGTTCTTTAGTCTGACTGGAGTATAAACATCTAGCTGGAAAGGAACATGTCTTAACAAGCTGTGTATCCCAAAATCTCTAAAAGATTTCTTGGTCTATAGCTCACACTCATTCTGTTTGGTGAATATGTTCTCAGCCACATAAAGGTGTCTCCATTATTAAACTGGCAACCAAGATATAGAAAAAAAAGACTACACATAAAAAAAATTTCATACTTACTATAATTCATTTGTCCAAGAACATCTACTGAACTTCCTCTAAAGGCCAGGCTCTAGGCCAGCAAACAACTGTACAAAAGATAGACCTAAGGCAGGGGCTCTGCTCTTGTGAACTTGGGATCAAGTAGAGCAGACGGACATCAACAAGATAACTTTACAAATATTTAATAAAGGCTATCACAGGAGTGTTGCAAAAGAGAGGTCTAAAGGAACCTATCCAACCTGGGATATCAGAAAAAAATTCCCTAAGGAGGTGGCATGGGAGCAGGAACATGAAAGATGCATATGAGAGAGGTCTGGGGCAATAACAACTCCATACTGATCCTCAACTCTCTAACAGTTTTTCTCTAGACTGCAAATTATATTCTTCCACCTCAGATTCATTCATTCATTTTATAAGCATTTGTAAAAAACTCTAAATATGAAAACTTGGTGCTTACCCAATAGAAGCTCATACCATTAGAAGACAGGCACAGGAAAGGATACATTGTACCTCATTTGGTAGACGCTGTGGTAAAGCCATAAACAAAGGCAGGAGAAGAACCTGGTGGGCCACCTACTTTTGTCCATGGCCCTTGGGAAAGATTTCACAGAGGGCTAAGTGAAGATGGTGAAGCAATGAAAATCATGACAGTCAGAAGGACCCCATTGAGGGAACAAAGCAGGAATAGGGCCAATGTTCATGTCATGGTTGAATCATCCATATATAAATAACATTGTTGATAGATGGTTACAGGAATGGGGAGCATGGCATAAGCATGCAGTTAGCATTAATGCAATGGCTAGGTGGAGAGCCAGAGGAGAGAAACAGCAATTAGGGGGATCTTTTTATAAACTATATAAATGTCTAACCAATGTACTATATACTTGAAACTAATAAAATAAAATTTTTAAAAAATGAAGAAAAATCACTGAAGAAGGGCATGGAACATGAGAGATGAACAAAGGCCAAATCTGATGTATACTAATAAGAGAACTTGGCATGTTATTTACTTAAACGTTCTACACTTGAGTTGCCTGAGCTAGAAACTGAAAATAATAACACCACATTCTTCATAGAGCTACTGTGGGAATTTAGTGAGACAATACAAGATTAAGCACTTAGCACAGTTGACAGTGCAAAGATCTCTGGCTATTTTCAGTAAGGACCAGGCAGTAAAGGGGGTCTCAAAGAAGCAAGAAGGAGAGTGGGGAAAACCTGGTGAAAAGGGAGAAAATGTCAAAAAGGCATTGAGGGTTTGCCCTTAAAGCAGTGCTCAAAAGGAAATTATAAACACCTACATTAAATGAGAACAAAGATTTCAAATCAGTAATGTAATCTTCCACCTTAAGCAAAAGAGCAAACTAAACCCAAAGAAAGAAAAATGAAGAAAAAATTAGACTACAGTGAAAAATAATAAAATAATGAATAGAAAAACAATAAGGAAAAAAATCTAATCTATAAAACCAAAAAGTGGTTCTTCGAAAATATCGACAAAATTAACAAACTTTTTTTTTAAATGACCAAAAAAGTTGAGAAGACTCAAATTACTAAAATCAGGAATGAAAGGGGAGACATTATTACTGACCTTATAGCAATAAAAAGAATAAGGGACTCTTATGACCAAATATATGCCAACAAGTTCTATAACTTAGAAGAAATAGACAAACTACCAAAGCTGATTCAAGAAAAAATAAAAAATATGAATATACCTATAACAGATAAAATACTAAATCATTAATTAAAAAACTATCTATAAAGAAAAGCCCAGGCCCAGATGGCTTCACTGGTAAATTCCAGCAAACATTTAAAGAAGAATTAAAACCAATTCTTTACGAACTCTTCCAAAAAAAAAAAATAAATAGGAAAGAACACTTCTCACTCTTTCAGAGTACAATATAATTCTGATACCACATTAAACAAAGCCATCACAAGAAAACTACAGACCAGTATCTCTTATAAATATAGGAACAAAAATTCTCACAAAATACTAGCAAATTGAATTTGTCAATATATAAAAAAGATTATACATTATTAACAACTGGGATATATACCACAAATGTACAGTTGGTTTAACATCCAAAAATTAATATAATGCCATATTAATAAACTAAAGATCAAAAACCATAATTTTAATAGATACAAAAAACATGACAAAACTCAGCACCCAATCATAAAAAAGCAACCTTAAACCAGGAATCAAAGGAAACTTTCTCAACCAGATAAAGAGCATACAATTAAAAAACCCAGAGCTAACATAACAATGGTAAAAGAATTAATATCCTCTCCCTACAATCAGGAAAAAAGACAAGAGTATCTATCCACTCTTACAGCTTCTATTCAACATTTTATTGGCAGTTTTAGCCAAGAGAATTAGGCAAGAAAATGAAATAAAAGGCATCTGTCTCTATAAAAGAAAGAAATAAAACTACTTTTGTTGCAGATGGCATGATCTTATATGAAAATTTTAAGGAATCCAATAAAAAATATGAAAACTAATAAACTAGTTTAGGAAGGTATTAGAATACAACATCCACATAAAAATCAACTGTATTTGTATGCATATCCATTGAACAATCTAAAAATGAAATTAAGAAACCAATTGTATTTATAATATCATTAAAAACAAGATGTTTAGGAATAAATTTAACAAAGAAGTACAAAACTTACACTTGTTTATGTGTCAGAGGACTTAACAGTGTTAAAATGGGAATTCAGGGTATCCTCAAATAATGTAATTCCATTCACTGTCCTTTCATTACAACATTAATGAGATATCATAAGAACTTAACTCTTATTTATGTCAATTAACCTATGGTAAAATTTGTTTTGTCACACATCATTTTGCCTCATTTCCCAGAACCTATTGATGACAAGTGAGGACCTCCTGTATCTCCCAAATCTCCTACAGATTCAATGCAATCACTAAAAAACTCCCAACTGACTAGCTTACAGAAACTGATAAGCTGAACCCAAAATTTATTAAATTCAAGAGACCCAGAATAGTCTGAACAATGTTGAATAAAAAAAAAGTTGGAGGACACATATTTCTTGATTTCAAACTCAGTACAAAACTACAATAATCATGACAATGTGGTACTGGCACAGGACAGACGTAAATGAATGGAAAATTCAGAATCTGGAAATAAACCATCCCATTTACAGCCAATTGAATTTTGACAAGAGTGCCAAGAAATTTCAATGGAGAGAGAATAGTCTTTTCAACAAATGATGCTGAGACAACTAAATATCTACATGCAAAAGAATGAAGTTGAAACTCTCCTTCACATCATATACAAATTAACTCAAAATAGATTAAAAACCCTAATGTAAGACTGAAAACTATAAAACTCTTAGAAGAAAATATAGGCATACAGACACATCATCTTTGATTTGGCAATGGTTTCTTAAGGGTGATATCAAAAGCATAACTAATACAATTAAAAATAGTTTAATGAGACCATCAAAATTTAAAATTTCTGTGTATCAAAGGGTGCTATTAAGTGAAAAGACCACTCAAAAAATGGGAGAACATTTTTAACAATCATATATCCATCTGATAAGGGATTCATTCCAGAATATAGGAACTCCTACAATTCAAAACAAAAACAACAAAAATAACAATTTAAAAACAGAGAAAGGATTTGAATACACGTTTCTCCAATGAAGCAATACAAATGGCCAATAAGCACATAAAAAGGTGCTCAACAGTACTAGGGAAATATTGTTAGGGAAAAGCAAATCAAAACCACAGTGAAATACCACTTCATATCCATTAGATGGCTATAATAAATAAAAATAAAAATAAACAGAAAATAACAAATATTGTCAAAGATTTAGAGAAACTGGAACCCTTCTGCTTTGCCGGTCTGAATGTAAAATGCTTCAAAAAAACATTCCATCACATCTTTAAAAGAGTAAACATAGAATTACTATGACCAAGCAATTTCCCTTGTAAGCATATACTCCTGAGAAATTATAATAGCCATAAAAAATTATATAGGAATTGTTATAGAAATGTTATTCATAATAGCTCCAAAGTGGAAGCAATTCAAATATTCACCAAATAATAAATGGATAAGTAAAATGTGGTATACACATACAATAAAATAGTATTCAGCAATAAAAAGATATGAAGTACTATAGACATGTAGTATCCATGCATGTCTAAACCTTGAAAACATTATGTTAAGTGAAAGAAGACATCAGTAACACAAGACCATACATATTGCATGTTTGCATTTATATGAAACGTGTAGAATTGTAAATCTATAAAGACGGAAAGCATATTTACAGTTCCTTAGGGAAGAGACTGGGTAGGAATTCAGGAGAAATGAGAAGTGACTGATAATGGGTGCAGGGTTTCCTGTGGAGTGATGAAAGCATTTTAAAACTGTGGTGATGACTGCACAACCCTGTGAATATACTATAAACTAATGAATTGTATACTTTAATTGGGTGAATTATAGTTCAATAAAGTGTTTACTTAAAAAAAAGACACTGGGAGTTGCAGCAATCTACTGTACATGAGGCCATTATCTCTTGATTCTGAAACTGAGTCACAGCTGTAGAAATGTATAAGTCCATCGAACCCCATGTGAGAACTCTGTTAAAGGTAACAGCCTCAGCTGTGTTCCTAATAGCCAGAAAACAAAAACGACCCACATGTTCACAGTAGAAATGATAAGCAAACAATGGAATATTCTTACTATAAAATCAACATGTTGAATGAATATTTCAGGCAAGAATACAATACAAAAAATGATACATGAAACCACCTGATTGAACCTGGCAGTTGAGATGCACAAGGCACTAAGCTTGCCAGGTACTAAAAACGTTGTATAGCTTCATGTGGGCGGTGTTTACAAAGGTGTTAACACTATGCTGGTATAAGATGGTTTGTCAGATTATTCTGAATATTTTTATCCTTTTAAAATTATGGAAATTAAATACCAAATTTTAAAGAAATCATAAAAAATAGGGATTCATTCTCAGACCCCAGTTAAAAAATACTGCTAGAGATGACAGAAATGGAAAGTCAGCCTTTGATTTTGGAGAATAGGATGTAAATAAAGGTTATCAAAGTTGCAGTTAAGTGATATGTTGGGGGAAGCGAAGAAAGTCGAAGTCATTTTGCAGTGAGTTTGAGAATGATGGGAATTGATGGGATGGCTCAAAAGATGAGAAGTGTAGATTTCTCTATACAGAAATCTGAGAACTAAAGAAAGAAGAGACAATCATGCAGGGTAATGTAAGGGTTAAAGAAGTGAGTCAGATTACCCGTAGAGGTCTGGTGATGGATGTCCAATGGCACAAATCTGTAAGAAAGCAAGAGCCACTGGGAGCCAGGATGCAGACACAGCTGGTTGGTCTTCAAGAAGAGAAGAAAGGAGAAAAAGTGATAGCACAAGAAGTCCTGATTAAACCTGCCCAAACCAATCCAACCCACTCATGCTGTCTCAGCTTAAAAACTTTAAAACAAACAAATTGCAAATGGCATAATACATGTACTTGATTAAAAAATTTTTTTAAAGATTATAAAATACTCTTTAATTCACACCCATATCCCTTCCTTCCACCGCCCAGTCTCTATTTCTGAAAATAACCACTGTTTAAAAAAAAAAAAAAAAAAGGAAACTCAGTTACTATTTCCTGGTGTTCACAATTATAATTTTAAATAATGTACTCATTGTTTGAATAATAGGGCTTAATGTCTTTTTTTTTTCAATTACAGTTGACATACAATATTACATTAGTTTCAGGGTGCATGACATAGTGATCAGACATTTTTATAACTTACGAAGTGATCACCCTGATACTTGATTTACTGACTTTGGGCCATATTTATAAGATTAGCACAATTACCTTCCTCCATTGCCTAATTTTTGTTATTTATAGTATGCTTTTAAAACATTTACCAGTATTTAAGTTTTCCATATATAATATTTATACTTTGTTCTAAATTTTAAATGTCTTCTATGCTTTTTCCACTGGTTGTTTCTAAACCCTATCAATAAACAGCATCAAGAGGATTTTGTAAATATTTTTCTCTGTAGATAGTAGGACTGGAACCACTGAGATGGAAAGGTCATCTTCCATCAAATTTTGCTGATTAAAGTGTAATTGTGTCAGCAACACTTGGGTCTTTTTTTTTTTCACCTTGTTTTTTTGCATAGGTAACTCTCAGTTGCCAATTTTTGTATTTCAATTTGTCACCTTCCTTGGATCTATTTTAAATTTTGGTATAAACATTACCAATAAATTATTTTATATAGCATTACAATTGCTGATTTTATGACATCTCAGTTGATTGATAAAATTCTGCAGCCAAACTAATTTCAAATTCTTTTTCCTTCAGATTTTAAAGATTATTTAATTTTAACTTTACCATCCAGGGGTGTTGATTTGGAACCCAAAAGCACTATTTTCTTTCCTTTGTAGAAAAGTTGGGGTTTTCCTTCATCTCTGGCAGGGTTAGGATATTCTCATTATTCTGGGAGGTATGACATTTCACCAGGGTATACTTAAATTGTGTGTGTGCTTCGGGGGTGGAGGGGATTGGAGGGTGAGAAAGGGTTAAAAAGGTGATCATTTCTGCAGCTTGGAGAGATTTTCTTCTATTTTTTAAAATTACATCAACCCAAGCCCTCTATCCCCTATATCTCTTCTGTCTTTCTGTAATTTATATTAGATGATAGACTCAGTGTACCTATTTTTGACTTCTCCTGAATCTTTTCCCTGATATTTTAAATAGTCTTTCTTGTACTCTGATTTTTCCTTTTTCATAGAAGTACACTCTTGTCCTAGGAAAGGCCATATAACACTGAATTTCAACAAGAATGTTAATTGAGATTTATTGCTGCTGTTCTCATTTATCTGAGAAATCTCTGGTTCTGTTTATTATGGTTCTTTTCTTTTATGTTGTTGGTTTCACCAAATGTCTGCTTGTCTCTGGTTGTCCACTATGACAGAAACATTATGTTGGATGGGAGAGGCAGCTGGAGTGGTTTCTCTTGATAAGGCACAGATCTGTTCCCCTGAATAGAAGGCTGCCTGGAATGACTTTAAATCTACTCTCTATGTTCTTTTCCTTGAATTCGTTTGGACTAAATTGCCTCTATAGTTGCTTGTACTTAAACAGCATATATATAGACACATGAAGAAAAGGATCAAGGAAAACGAGTAGACTGTCCATCCCCAAATGACACAAAATATAAAGCTCTGTGTCTCTTATAATAAAGAATCCAAAATTAGACTTTAAATACTGGAAACCAGCATAAAGATATCCTAAGTCTACAGGGCCTAAATTCTGGGAAAAATGAATTTTGATTTCCTGAGTCATAAAAGTTGCCATTTAAGTATCCATTCAAGCATTAGATTCTGGTGAATAAGATGAAAGAAGCATCTCAGTTAAAACAACAAGCTTTGTCTGTATTTCATCTGAATTGAGCTTCAAAAAACAAATAGTTAAAACCAGAGAAAAATTATAAATTGAAAAAATTCAACTCATTAAAAGTGAAGATTTGGAAAAGCCTGATGCCCCATCAACAGTCTGAGCTTAAAGGAACATGATTTCCTGAAGTCCATACAGCTTGTTTCTGCTCATGTTTGCCTTGTTTTTCCACGATGCTTTCTTCTCAGTAGATTTGTCTTTATTATAACATTTGAACTTTATTAACTTTAAACAAGCTCCATATTTAAGTTTGATACTTGAGTATCTATATTTAAAACTACCACTAATAAAAGGTAAATGGGTCATTTAAGTAAAAATAAGGACTATTACTGATATTGCAATATAAATAAGGACATCCTAAAAAGAAATTAAAGTTTTCAACAGAGTATAAATTCCCTAAGTAAGAAAGTCTACTTTTTTATGTTTTTAGAATCTCAATCCAAAGTTTATTTCTTGTACCTTCTTAGCTAAACCTAAAAAAATGAGATTTGTTTCTTAGTGGGAAATGTCTGCCTGATCATAAGTAAAAGTTAAACATTCATGGCTTGTCTCTCTCCAAACAAGCAGAATCCTTTTTCAGGAATCTTATTTCACAGTGTTATGAAGACACCCACCCTAGTGATGATAATGCAGGTGCTGAAGCAGGTGACATATCTGCACCCGGGTAATGAAGCCATACCCCATACGGGGCAGAAGCGGTCTCAGGGACTCATTGCAAGACTCATAATACATGCAAGAATGAAATACATGGAGAGAAATAGGGCATTTCTTGGGGTGAAAGGGGTAGAATAAATTATTCTTTAAGAGTTATTACCAAGAGGCAAATAAGCTTGGGCACAGAAATAAGATTCACTGATGTTTGTCTCATACAACTCCATCTGGAGAATGATAGACAGAAATCCCAAAAGCCAAATAAAATGACACTTTTCAGACTTCCAAGAGCCTGACTGCTTTGGCCATTTCTGCTTATGCCTTTTCTTTCCACATGGGTAAGGAAAGTGAATAGGAAAATCACGGGATTGAAAAACGACACTATCACCCCAGTCAAATGGCCAATTACCAAGTCAGACCCTACAAAACCAATACAGAATATACTAACTCTGCAGGGAAATAAAAATCAAAGGATGAAGGCAACTGCTGCATGGAAGCTCATCAACAAGGAGAAAGGGTTCAATACCAGGCATGATGGCTTAATGTGCGGCTATGTGCAGCCTTGAGTTGTTCTTTCACTGTCAGCATATTGAAATGTGCCACTGTGTACATTTACTTGCTTAGGTGGTTTTCGAGTTTTAGCCAAATAAAAATTTCTAAAATTGGCAAGTGGCTAAAAAGGATTCCTTCAAACAATCATGAATTATGTTGTTACTTATGCTTTTGATATTATATCTAAGAATACACTGACAAATCAAAAGTCATGAAGATTTCCCCTATGTTT
Source organism: Pteropus alecto (assembly GCF_000325575.1). Taxonomy (NCBI): domain Eukaryota; kingdom Metazoa; phylum Chordata; class Mammalia; order Chiroptera; family Pteropodidae; genus Pteropus; species Pteropus alecto. Next base: position 224,805 of record NW_006437784.1, read on the forward strand.
TCTTCTAAGAGTTATACAATTTTAGTTCTTATATTTAGATCATTGATCTGTTTTGAGTTAATATTTGTATAAGGTGTAAGAAAGGGTCTAACTTCATTCTTTTACACATGGTTATCTAGTTGTCCCAGCACCATTTGTTAAAGAGACAATTTTTTCTCCATTGAATGGTCTTGACTCCTCCTCAAATATCAATTAAATGTAAATGCGTAAGTTTATTTCTGGACTCCCAATTCTATTCCATTGGTCTATATGCGTATCCTTATGCCAGTACCACACTGTTTTGTCTACTGTAGCTTTGTAGTAAGTTTTAAAATTAGTAGGTGTGAGGCCTCCAGTTTTGTTTTTCTTTTTCAAGATTGTTTGGCTATTTAGGGCCTCTTGCAATTTCATGCAAATAAATAGACTTCATCAAAATTAAAAACTTTATGCAACAAAGGACATCATCAAGAAAACAAAATTACGCCCTATCCCATCTGACCTCAGAAGCTAAGCAGGGTTGGGCCTGATTAGTACTTGGATGGGAGACCACCTAGGAAGATCAGGTGCTATAGGCATTAAAAAAAAAAAAATGAGAACCTACACAATGGGAGAAAACATATATCTGATAAGGATCTACCATCAGTACAGAGAGCTCTACAACTGAATAACAAAAAACAAAACCGACTAAAAAATGGACAAAGAGCTTGAACAGATATTTCTCCAAATGACCAGAAAGCACATTAAAAAGATGCTCATCATTAGTCATCAAAAAAATACTGAGCAAATCCACAGATCTGCCACCTTGCACCCACTAGGATGGCTATTAAAAAAAGCACTATTCAACTACAGTAGTGTTTTAAATTTAAGTGAAGAATAAACTCAAATATAAAAGCTCAGAAAAAAACAACAACAAAAACGAATGGAAAATAACATGTGTTGGGGAAGACATGGAGAAATTAGAACCCTTGTGCATCGCTGGGAAGACTCTAAAACAGTGCAGCCTCTGAAAAAAACTAAACAGAATTACCATATGAGGCAGCAACCCACTTCTAGGTATATACCCAAAATAATTTAAATAGTAAGTAATTGACATATAGATACAAAATGAAATAATTGAAGAGATATTTGTACAACCATGTTCATAGCAGTACTATTCACAATAGCCAAAAGGTGGAAGCAACCCACATGCTCGTCAATCTGGATAAGCAAAATGTGGTATATACACACAATGGAATGTTGTTCAGCCTTAAAAGAAATGACAGTTCTGACACATGCTACAACATGGATGAGCCTTGAGGACATTAGGCTAAGTGAAATAAGCCAGTCACAAAAGGACAAATATGGTATGATTTCACTTACATGATTTCACTTATATGAGGTACTTATAAGAGTTAAAATAACAGAGACAACAGAATGGTGGTTACCAAGGACTGGGGGAGGGGAAATGGGGAGTTAGTGTTTGATGAGAGTTCTGTAGATGGACGGGAGTTCTGTAGATGGATGGGAGTGATGACTGCACAATGTGCTTAACACCACTAGCCTGTACACTTAAAAATGGTTAAAAGGGTAAATTTTAAGTTATTTATATTTTAACACAGTAAAAATACACGATTGTAAGTGAAAACATTTTGTGAACAATAAAACCATCAATTGAAGATCATACTCATAATGTGGGCATAATTAGCAGCACAGGCAGAGTGGGCAGCCCCTCTCCTTTGTCATCCACATTATACAGTAAAAGCAATAAGGGTGTAATCTGATCTGACAAGGCCAGAAATATCTAATTTCCTGAGAAGACCATTTAAAATATGCACCTAATTCCTGGCCCTAATTTTATTATTGTATTAATGGGAATGTGCAGCTTCACTAATAGCCACAGCATTTAAAACTAAACCTGTAGACGATACTGTCCAATATGGTAGCTGCTCACCTTTTGAAATGCAGCTCAAATGAATTAAGATGTCCTGCACCAAATTTTGAACACCAAGTATAAAAAGGAATGTTAAACATCTCATTCATAATTTTGATTTTCATTACAAGTTGAAATGATAATATTTCATATACAGTGGGTAAAATAACTTCACCTATGTCTTTTCATTTTTTTTAATTCGGTTACTAGGAAATGTGAAATTACATTGTGGCTAACATTGTGTATTTATTGGTCCACACTGCTCTAGAACATGAAAACATACCTCCATTTTTTAGCAAATTTAATAATACATCATACATAATTCAGGGATTATAAAATTTAAACTTGATTTTTTATTACTTAGAATCCTCTTATTAATAGTGAAAGGCAAAAGGCCACAAGCCATTGGAAAAAGACTTATTTTCCAGCTACGGTAAAATATTTAAAATAATACATCAAAATGTCTAGTGACAAACTAAAATGCATTCCTTACTCAGAATCCTATATGAAGATAAATAAAAAATAATGCTGAAGGCATGCATAAACCAGTATTAGAAGTTTCACAGGGGAGGGATTGGGTAAATAGGTAAGCAAAAGTGTAAATGTGTCAAACACACTTCAGCACCTCTATAATTTGCTGGAATGATTCTCTTTCAATAATAAGATGCTCTGGCACATCAACTCTTCTCTCGGTATTTGAGTTTTCTCCCTCTGCTCCACCTGAATGTCAGTGCTCTAAAGGCAGGGACCCTGTGGAATTGATTTGCCAGCTCATCAGGGCATCCAACCCAACACCAGACACATCAGAAATACTGAACACACAATGATCGATTATCTCTGCTGCTGAAATACATTTTTGTGAGTCAACCAAGGTAAATTGTACTAGGGAGTATAAATGAACTCATTAAAGAAACAAAATAAAATTTTGAAAAATCTATATATGAGTAACCACTCGTAAGTTGGTAAGGTCAACTGAAATAAAAAAACTTCAAAAGCATATGTAATAACATTACAGGGACAGAACAGAGGAGAATGAATTTATTGCTTCATTCGTCAGTTAGTTGTTACAGCAAAGAAGTTGAAACCAAAAGTCAGCAGAAACTACTGGATATGGTGCATTTGGGTATTTAATTTATTTTAATATATAAAAAGGACCTTTAAGATATAGTAGATTCTTTACAATACTTTATATGAAGATGAGAAGCAACCACAAAAGTATTTTCTACCACATTCTGGTTTACTAGTTATTTGCAGCAAAGAAATATGTGTCGAGGAACTAAAGGGCTCAAATTGTGTTTTTCTCATATACAAAAAGCCATTGTTCTAAATTTATTACCATTTTGTGTGGCAGGTGGCTTTTAGTAGTGTGCCATATAATAGGTATTTCTCAGAAGTGAACACACTTCTTCCAACCCTGCAATATAAAGATGACATTTAAATACAAGTAGGGGACATAGTACCTACTTTGGAAAAACAATTGTCCTATGAAAAGAGCATTTTGAAAAAAGATATATACAAATGTTTCCACAAATACATGATTTTGCCAAAAGCAATGCAAATGCAAAAAGCTCTCCTATCTGCATAATTAAAAATTTGAAAATCATTTTTTAAAATCATTTTAAAGGTCTCCAAGATGAAGGATTTCCATGAGTGTGAGTACATTTCATAAAAACACATCAATGCGATATCTTTAAGTTACATTTGGAGGTGTAGTGGGCATCAGACGTGACAAGAGGTCAGAGAAGTTGCCATTTAAAGAAAGATTTGAGAGGGGTGACAGCATGAACTCTGGATACCTGGGGTAAGAACTCCCAGGCAGAGAAAGCAGCAGGTGCAAACACAGATCCTAGTGTGACCTGTTCTAGGAACATGGAAGATTCCAGAATGCAGGGAGGGAGAAAATTAGATGAGGCAAGCAAAGTAATGGGCAGGAGACAGGCAGGTGGTATTGAGGCAGCTTTTACTGTGAGAAGGGCAAGAAGCCACTGAGGATTTTGAGCAGAGAAGTGACAGACCTCCTAAGGACTATAATGAGCAGAGGGTGAAAGCAGGAGACCACTCAGGAGGTCCCGGCTTGGACAACGGCAGTGGTAGAAGAAGTGAGTCAGTGCCATTGCTCCGAATTACTTCACCAATAAGACAGCCTCACACCGCCGTCCTTGTTATGCTTCCCCTTTGCTAAACTCACCTTCTCAGTGGTGTCATCTTGTTCTATGACTTTGGATAGCATTTGTATCCCAACATAGCTATGGCCAGACCTCCTGCCTCAGGACCTCTTCACTGGCTATTCCCACTGCCTGTACCACTCTTCTGCCTTCCACAGGCCTGTGTTCAAATTCACCTTCCCAATGAGCATTTCCCTGACCACTCCATTTGAATTTACATTCCTAACCTCAACCCTGACAGTTTGTAACCTCTTCCTGCTCTTTTTTTTTTTTCCATAGCATGAATCCCTTTCTGTCATAGTATGTAATTTATTTTTAAAACTTTTTTGTTTAATTCCACTATATTATAAACTCTATTAGGCCTTTTTATCTGTTTCATTCACTGGTGTTGCCCCAGCACTTAACCACTGCCTGGCCCCTAGGAAGTGCACAATAAGAATCTGCTCAGTATGTGAATAAGTCTATGTTTTACTTAATAGTCTGGGATGGCCAGGTTAAGCGACTTGTGTGAACAGAGACCTTGGCCATGCATCTGTGGTCCTTATGTATACTTCAGTGGGCTGAGTGGCATCTTAGACACAGCTTCCAGGCTTCACCAACAAGGACCAGTATGGACCATTCCACTATTTCAATGACAGGGCAGTGCTGCTGCTGGTGATGTCCCATCCATGGCCCTCTGCCATGAGAGAGAATTAACAATTCAGACTAAGACCATGTTCAGACTCCATGGAGGGAGAGCCCTTCAAGTAGGAGAAGGAGGGTGGCATGACTACCACAGTCAGCAAGGGAGAAAGCAATGAGGTGAGGCTGGAAAGCTATTCATGGCCAAGACCACACAGGCTCTCAGAGGCCAATGTGCAGCCACTGAACGGGTCCGGCTTCAATGTAGAAAGTGCACAAGAAGTCTATTGTAACAAATCAAGCCCAAAATGGGCAGACTACAGTGATAGCAGGAAGGATGGAACATCAATTGGTGATGGTGGGGGAAGGACTTAAGATGTGGTGTGAGACGGAGTAAAGAGTCAAGGAAAACTTCTAAGGTTTCCAGTTGGTAGCACTGAAGAGACAGAATGAGATCATTTACTTAGAGAATGTTAGACAAAGTTCAGGTTCTAGGGGAAAATCATGAGTTTGATTTTCAGCATAGAGTTCTGAGTGTCTTTGGAAAATAGAGGACTCACATCAAGTGGGCAGGTGGATAATGCATCTAAGGCCAGCTGTAGCACCTGGGATCAGAGTGCACAGTTGGGAGTCATTAGAGTGAGGTAGGGATTGAAGCCTAGTGCATGGATGAGATGACTTGTGAAAATAAAGAGCGGAGGACTTAGACATGGCCTCAGGAAACTCCATATGTAATGTTTGGAAAGACAGTAGATCCGCACAGAATTAAAAAGAAGAGATCTTAGGGTAGAAGCAACTGCACTGAATGGCTATGTGTAAAAGCCAAATAAATTGAGGACTTCCAAAAGTAGAGAGGGCTCACCAGCATGAACTGGTGCCAAGAAGTAAAGTGCAGTGAGAAATAGAAAGTACCTTTGGGAAGCAATAGAAATCACTAGCAAGAGAACCTAGCCAGAAATGTTTTCATGGCACCATGGGTGGAAGCTAGATTGAATTAAGTTGAGGAGTGAACATGAGATGCAGAAATTATTACAGGCAGATTATAATACCTTCTGAGACTCTGGTTGTGAATTGGAGGAAAGGTTATGAATTGGTGGCTGAGTGGTACCCAGTTTTAATTTTTTTAAAGGATTCTTTTCAATTAATTTTAAAATACAGAGACATGAACATGTATACATGTTAATAGGAAGATAACAGCTGAATATATTAGCAAGATAAATGTAAGTTTTGGGAGAGATTCAATGAGAAGTTGAGCAGGTATGCTGCAAAGACAGGATGCTGTGGTCAGAGAGGGGATGCTCCACTGTCCCTCTGTAAGTGGGAGATTTTCCAGCACTGACAAGATCCCCTGTGGCTATGACTGTGGGTGTGGAGCTTAAGGGGAATAGAGGAAAAAGATTCAAACGTATGACATTTGAACACAGGGTAAGAAGGAAGACTGAACCAGGGGCCAATGCCTTTGATAAGCAAAGAATATCCAGGAGGTCAGAAGCTGAAGGAATGAAAAGAGGCAAGGGCACAGAGTCAGGAGCTGTTAATCATTAGTCAAAGAATATTTGTGTCTGCTTTACCATCATTAAACAGGTAAGCAAAACATGCTATAAAAGGCTATAGCTACTGATGTGTCTAGACTCCGATAACAGATTGCATCAGACGGTCCTTAGCGTCACCTGTCTTCAACAGGCTTCCAGTCAGGGTCAAGATCCCCAGAATCATTACATAGATGAATAGCTAAAGACTACACTGAAAAAAATATAAGCAGGGAATATTCTTACATCCTTAAAACAGTATAAATTCAGTTACAAAGCCAGGACTGCCAGTGGGGAGTTGAGCTCAGTCACGCAAGACAGGAAAATGTTGGTGAAAGAAGGAAAAGGGATTTGACCAGATACAACATAGACAATCCTGCAGATCTGGCTCAAAGAGAAATGTGTAAAGGGGAAAAAAAATCAATATCTGAAGATTAATTGGAGAGCATGTGTATTAGGCAAATTAGAAAAGGCTGATGCAGAAGGCCAGTATTCAATCCAGAAGCAAAATGCAACTATAAGGCAATAGGCTTTGTGCCAGGTTATAAAGGGGAAGAATAAATCTGAGACACTGAGAGGTACTATTAAGATGTTGATTCGATAACAACCACAAAAACAACCCGCAAATCCTGACCATCAAGCAAGTGTTGAGAGGCCCTATACAAGTTGGACCTTCAAAACACCTTTGATTTAGGTATTAGTAGCCCCACTTTACAGGTAAGAGATTTGAATTCTACTTTGGTTAAAGTAACAAGCATTGCTGCTCAGCTAATAAGTGGCAGAATCTGCATTTCAACTCAGGTTTAGCAAATTCACGAACACATTTAAGCCAATCCAAATTAGTAAGAAACTCTAAGTCCTAAAATGTTGAGGATGTTTATATTATCATGTAATCTTAACAAGCAACTTTCAGAGCAGTCTCATTTATTTTAAAAATGTAATAATGATATTAGGCAGCTAATAATGGATGACTGTGTATGTTTTCTGACTTATCAAAAAAGTCATGAATGCCTCATAAAAGGTCCACATCAAACGCTGAATTCTGAGCAACCATTCCAAGTGGTTAAATAGCACATACTTAGGAAAACATGGGTTATACTTATGTCATGGAATATTTAAATCAATATTTTAACTCAGCCCTAATGCTGAGTCAAAAGTGCCCTGATAAGGCTGAGCAATAAAAGCCCAAGCCACAGGGGGTGGGAGTCAGAGAGGAACTGTGATGTTGCTGGTCTTTGTTGGTCTTAAAAGGCAATGAGAGGATATGAAAATGTTTAGAATTTACATACCATTCAATGCTGAGTTAAAATAAAGACTCCCAATTCCTAACGAGTACAAATTCCTAATTGGTACAGTTCCCAATTAGTACAAATCCTACAATTAAGGTCTAGGTCACATCGGCTGAATCAGGGTTGTAGGACAAGATCCCGGGCCCCAAACATGTCTGTGTTTCCATAATGGAATTAGAATGAAATCTAGATTTGTCTTAAAGGATAGAGATGGATAATCTTATGAGAGAAAATTCTCAGAATGTCCATGTAAGAATGAAAATAATACAAAACAATTACTGAGGCAAAAATCAATATTTCCTACACTTTTCTAATGTATTAACTTGATTTAAGTCATTTTTCACATTAACTCACAGCAACAACTACCTCAACAATTCTATTTCTGTCAGAAATAGTCAAGAGTGCAAGTCAGATGAGAAAGAAGAGTTGGTATTGAATGTTTAGCATGTGAGTTACAGGTTGAGTGGTATCAGGTGTTAATAAAATGGTATCTAGTCAATGAGGGATAGATCTCAATAAATAGTGAGAAAAACAAATGGGAGTAGTATTGTATCAACGTTTCACATACATCTGTCCATTTCACTACATACGGAGCCATACTGTGCTTTGTAACAGCTGCACAGGACTCCCTGCGAAATGGTCCATCACTTATCAACCAGTTTCTCCCTGCTTTTCTGCTCAATGAATAGCTTTAAACATAAATATCTCATCACATTTTTGAGTCTCTATGTAGAATAAACTCCTATAAGTGGAACTGCTGGATCAAAGGATATGTGCATTTTAAAGTTAGTAGAGATTGCCAATTGCCCTCCAAAATTACCACAAATTTGTCCCCAACAGTGTATGAGTGCTAGCTCCTCACACTTTGTACAGTCCAGTGTATTATCAAACTCTTTGATCCTCTCCAATGTAACAAGAAGTCTGTTTCTTATTACTGATTTAATTGTATTTACGTAAGCTGTGTGACACTGAGCATCTTTTCATACGTTAAAAGTAATTTGTATTTGTATCTTTGAGAGTTGCCTGCTCTTGCCCTCTACTAAATTTTCTATTTGCAAAGATGACAGTTATCTTATATTAAGGCAGTGGTTCTCAAACTATGCTTAGCTGACCAGCACTATCCCCTACTAAAGACACTGCTGGAAATGCTCTGGCCCCATTGAATCAGTCTCTTGGGTTCAACCCAGAAATCTCAGGTTTAACAAGTTCATCAGGGGATTCAGATGTTCACAAAATTTGAGACCCACTGCATTAAGGAAATTAGATCTCATCTGAAAGGTGTTGTATATATTTCTTGCAAGCTGTCGTCTTTTATTTTTTTCTAGACAGAAATTTAAATTTTCTACGCGACCAAATTTAACAAACTTTTCCTCTTTGTATCTCAGTTCAGGATCATATTTAGGAAATTCTTCTCTGTTTTGAGATCATTAAAAATTCTCTTATATTTACATTAATTCTTTATGTTTAAATATTTGCTACAACCTGATTTATTGCTACATCTTAAAATTATTGTTATATTAAGAAGAATTTAAACTGACATTGAAAAGAATGGAAGAACAAAGAAAAGCAGAGTGTTAGATAAATCTATCTGAGATATATGTGTGTGCGTGTGCGTGTGTGTGTGTGTGTATAAACACTGTTTGTCATGATATCCTGGGAAATTTAGGTTCTTTTCAAAATCTAAGTCACCCAGTCGTTTCTATCATTCAACACTTTCAATGCCCTCTTTGCTTGCAAACACATACAGACCTTACTAAAAGTATCTTAGTATCAGTTTTACATTTTGTGGTCCCTTCCCATTCAATCTGTGGTCAAGAACCCAATAAAGTCCAAAGAGGCTCAAAAGAGAAGCACAATCCCTCTTCAAGTGTCAGGGAGTATTCCACAAACACCTTTCTTTAAATCTCGGGGACTATTTTATAGGCAAGAAAGCAATGAGATAACCCTCTGATCTCAGAAGTGCATGTGTTGGGGTGGTGGGGGGCGCAGAGCTTAGCTAGGTGATAGAGTTGGGAAGACTACTCCAAGTTTATACAAAAAAGAAAATGCCACTGAGTTGGATTTTTAATGTGATAGAGAGCTGAGAGAATTCTTGGCTTTGCTCTGAATGCAGAGACCTGGATACTAATCATGTTTTCTCTTTCTCAGCATCATCTGAAGATAAGCTCCAAAATCAAATCACAGATGTGTTCCAATAAAACAACTGGAGTATAAAGACGACATAGGAAAAAAAGCTTCCCCTCCACAGGTTCTTATGTCTGAGCTCTGGTATCTGATCCCCAGCTTCAGAAGTACATAATTGTGTGTATATGTGTATGTACACACGTGTGTGTGTGTGTGTGTGTGTGTGTGTGTGTGTTTATTGTGGGAAGGCCTAGTGGAAAGTTCCTGTGTTCTTTAATCAGAAAAACAATCATTTTACAAAAATTAATTAGCTTTAGAAAAATATTGCACAGACTCCTTTTACAAAATGCTACTCTCTTTAAATCTCCAATCTCCTATCATAACTTCTGGGAGAGCAAACCATGTGATGGAAATGGTATTAGCCCCTCCAGCACTAACTGATCATGGAGGCTATCTAAGGACCAGGTAAAGAAATTGACGTCTTTTCATTAAGGGCATTTATTTATGTGTTTTAAGAAGTCAGTGTGTGTGAGTCAATCAATTACAAAGTATTACATATCACCAAACTGTATTTAATGGTATAAAATACATAGTTACAAACATTGAAAATACGAAAATACACATACCAGTGAAGGATAATACTAAAAGATCCTCAAAGCATATTCAATCACATGGTAAATACTAGCTCACTAGCTATTTATTGATTTTACAATGGGTTTGCTACTACATCCCTAGTAAAGGAATGTAGATATGAAAATTGAATGATCTCTAATGGGATATGGGGTCTCAGTTGCTGACGTCTGTAATCAGGTATTGGACTGAAGCAAACTAATACTGGTGCAAAATGGCGATGCTCACCTCTAGGTCAGCTCCCTCTGTTTCTGCTATAGTAGACCTCTAGGTTGCATGTGGAGTGAATCCACGCCTATCCACTGGTTACTTTTTGTAGAATTAGAGGATATATTTGATCTAATCCTCTTATTTTACTGATAAAAATGTAATAGGTTCAAGATACAACTAGGAGGCGTACAGCAATTTGAGATCCTTTGTATATTTATTTTTGATAGTGTTTATTTTAATGTAATGACTGCTAACATTTCAGCTTTTAAATTGTTTTGCCAGAGGGTTAGCAATCTGTAGCTGTGCTGGACAATACACTAGCCACTAGCCACGTGGGCTACTAAACTCTTGAAACATAAGTAACTCAAATTGTGATATTCCGTAAGTGTAAGAATTAGCATAAAAATACTATAAAATGAGTATTTTGTCGATTACATCTTTAAATGGTCATTTTTGATATACTGGGTTAAAGAAAACATTATTAAAATTAATTTTATGTTTTATTTTGCTTTTCTAATGTGACTACTAAGACATTTTAAATTAAGCATATTGCTCACATATTTTATTTCTATTGGACAGTACTGATTTATATGAAAACACTTAACTGCACTAAGGAGAAAGCTATAAGGAATCTTTCTGGATTTTGCCAGTGTTGAGAGTAGAGGAGGAGAGAATGAGAGGGCATTTGTTCTGAGTATTTACTTGGTCAAGGAAGAGAGAATTTCAAGCCACACAATAAAACCTGAACATTATTTGAAATCAAATAATTTTTAAGTTATTCCTATGTGTGCATGTGTATAAATTTACCTTGTTAAAGATAATTAACAACTGTGATAACATGACAACCATCACTCTCTTTTGACTAAAAGTAGCTATTTTCCTAGAAAAATCATAACCAAAATTAATGTCCTAGAAATCAGTTCTGCTTCTATCCATTGTAAATACCCTCACCAGATAAATAGATGGACAGGTGATAGATGGATTATAGATACACAGAATGAGGGGTGAACGATCTAGCCTACCTTATAAGTGAGAATGGAGCACAATGGTTATCTGAATTGAAAGTTACAGGTCAGCACTAAGCCCTTTTTAACTTAAAACAGCTGGCAAGCCACCATTTCACCCCAGGCAACCAAATGCTCCTCTTTCTAACAAAGAAACTCTTCATAGTGCAAAAATTTACTCCATTTATCTTGGAAAAATGATTATTTTGTCTAAATCAATAGGTTAATTTTCAATATACTAATATACCAACTATGGCCACAACATTAGAATAAACAATAAGTTTTTATTATCACAGATGTACTCTTTTTGATAAAAGAACTCCCATTGGTTTTCAAAGGTTTTAATTTTTCAGTAAGATATGCAGGTATCAGAGTAGAGGCAGTATCCACCCATGAAATGATACATTTCTAGTAGGATGAAGTCATGTGTGGTTTACAGGATATGCACAACATGAAACTAATAAGTCTCTGCTCTTCTCACAGTAAAACAGCATTGCTGATTGCTGAGAAAGCTAGATTGGTAGGCACAAGCTGGAAAAGAATGCTAAAATTTGGAATTTAATTTAGGTATTTTCTGCATCTCATCTTAGGAACAATTTTATCAAAGCTCTAACAAGATTCTGGAGGCTTCTACAATAACCATGAACATATAATTGCCATCTGCAGAGATAACCGAGGGGCAGCAATGCTGTGCCTGGGAATCACTTTTCTCTCTCCTCACCTTCTCTGTTTACCAGGGACCATAGTCTCTATATCTGAATTAAATGTATGTGTTAAACGAGATGAACATGTTTCTTTGCCTTATATCTTCTATTTCTATAAGATAAACTGTGGGTCTTGCTGTGCCTCAGCCCATAGTACCTTCTGCATTTCCAGATAAAATTGTTGACAATTTACCATTTCAAGCAACACCCTGCAAAAAGTATTATTCCCCCACGAATTTGTTAAATTTATTCTAATTTTATTCTCCCCCTTTCTCTCCCTCCTACTCCACCTCTTCATAGCCAAATGCCACTAGAAAAGAAGCACATCTGGACTGATCTGGAATGTAAAATGCTCCAGTCTTTGTTATCTAGAAAATCTTCCTTAAAGAGAATGTTTTTAAAGTTTTTAGTTCAAAGCAGAAAAGATCTCATGTGCTAACACCAGCTTCTCACATGAAAGAGGGTGATTCAAAAAACAGAGGAAGACATAAAGAATAAATTCCTAAGGAAGGCAAGCTGTGTGACTGCACAGCCTGAAGAAACGGAATCCCATCACGAAGTTGTATTTCACCATTCAATGGATGGAACCGATGATTCACAAAGCTTCCTGTTTAAGTCTCGCATACCCCATAGAACATGAATTGGAGTTTTAAAGGGGGGGGGGGGACAGCATTTCTCAAGGGAAGACTCCAGTAGGTTCCCACACAGCGAGAAGCCAGGGATGCTCTGCAAGCCAGCCTGGGTGCTGTAAGCAGTCCTCGTCTTCTTATGGGAACCACAGTCTTAATAGCTAAAGATGGGATGCTGTGCCTTCCCTACATTCTGCTCTTACAGGGAAACAGAAAGGAAAACCATGTAGATATCATCAAATTCATTATTTAAAAAGAGAATTAAAATATTTAGCCAAGTCTCAGACAAGCCCATGAAGAGCTATGGTCTAGTAGGAAACATGCTGAGCAAAACGGCAGCCTCTATCTAATGTGCTATGCATTTTTCTCACTTTGGACCACATCTTTTAAGGACTTTCATAAATGCATTAAATCATCTTCCACATTAATAGAAACAGCTGCCCCTCAGATTTTTCTAAAATCCTATCTTCTGTTTTAGATGGAATGCCAAATGTATAAGATGCAGATTTTTTAAGAATTTGTTTTACACAAGAGTATCAAGATGATCACTCTCCCTGACAAGGATACATAAATGCAGCTTTTTCCCACTACTGCTGACTCGCATCCCCCTCCCCCCCCTCCGCTCCCCATAGTGGCCATCCCTTTTCAGGGGCTCGCAAACCAGAAAGCCAAAGTCGTCTGTGCCCCAATGAGAACGCAGCAAAACCACAGCAAACGAGGGGAAAAAAACCCTTACCTGAGGAAGAACTCAACTGCTCAGAGCTTCTTCCCAGCTCGCCTCTCATAGGACTGGGCAGCGCAGGGTGTGTGGATGCGGGCTCCTCCCGGAGGCAGGCGGGGCGCGCGCTCCCTTTCGCTGCCGTGACGATGCTGTCAGCCGCTCGCCCGCCCGCGCCTGCTCGCCAGCCCTTGCGCCCCGCGCCCCAGCACACCTGTGACCCGGTGCGCTTCACGCTCTTGGAGCCCCCGCGCGCCCTGCGCCGCCCGCGCACCTGCGTCCGAGTGCGCCCCACGCCCCCCGAGCCCCGGCACACCTGCGCCCCCCGCGCACCTGGACCTCCCTGCCCGCGCGGACCTGGAGTGGTCACAGCCTTCCCACGGTCTTGCGGCCTTCCTCCTCTTCTTTTCCTCTTCGATCTCTGACTTCTGTGCTGTGCTAAATGCCTGCTGCAGTGGTGGCTGCTCTCGCTTAAATGGCGCCTGCTTGCCTCCAAAGAGCTTTTAGGTGCCACCTACTGCATGGTTCTGGAATAGATGGTCAGGACTGGAATTTTCTGAGATTTCAATGAATTAAAATAATTTCTTTGAAAGTGTACCAGATTCTTTTGTTTTAGATTGTTCACATTACCAACTAAAATTATTACTAACCATAAGCCTTTCTTTTCGGTGTCCCGATACTAAATCAAAAACCTATTCATTTAGAAGGCAGACGAAATGGGGCCATGCTCGATAACCAACCAACAGTTCAGATTAATGCATTCTAATTTGATAGACTCCTATGACAAATTCATCATAGGCAATCTGGGACTAGAATCGCCTTTTCACTGGGTAGTTTCACATTAGCGTTTCAAGAATATAACCAGATTTATTTTCTGACACTGATAAACACTTGTCAGAAAGAAGTATTGATCAAAAACATGTGAGTCAGCACGAAATAAGATTTATGGCTAACAATTCTGTGCCGACATTTTAAAAATGCTTGCTTCTTTCAGTGATCCATAAATTTAAACTACTGGTTTGAGGAAGATTTCTTCCCCCTATTATAACTCAATCTTTTTAAAATTTATTTAAATTAGTTTTTTTAATACTATCAACTTTTCTAAGAGTTGAGCAATATTAATATTTTCTTGACTTTAAATTTCATTTAGCTGTTAGAATCCCATTTACCTGTTCTAAAACTGTTTTTGAATTTTTGTATAATTTCAAACAGCATAATCCTTTGATGTTAATTTCCAAAGTAAATATCTACCCCGTTATTCAGAGGAAATGTACGTTTTTAAAATCTTACTTAAGGATTATAATTATAATAAAGAAAATTAATTTTGCTCATTAGTCAATCCTAATTCTAACCTTGAAGCTATGGCCATTGGAATATGAAAATAATATACCATTTTTGTCAGTCATCTAAGGCTACCATCAGCAAATCTACCTCTAATTTATAGATGCCGGGAAGCAGGGTAGTCACTCCATCTCAGATCTCCTCTTCAAGAGAATGGATGGCTATTAGGAAAACTGCCCCAGAGGGTCTAGATTCATCAAGGTTCTGGGCACTGCCTGCTGCCATTTCGGAATCTGAAAGGACCATTCAGACTAACAAATTAGGAGATGTTTACCATGACAACCCAAAATGCAGGTTATCAGGTTAAAAGATAAAATGGAGGTTGTGGTCTAAACAAAGAAGAGTGAAAAGATTTAAAGAGCTAAAATTATTGAAGGCAAAAAGCCAGTTCTAGCCCAGATCTGGGTGGGAGAAAGGACCTGGAGGTGGTGAAGGGCAAATTCCACATTGCAAAAGAATCTTGCCTTTTTCCACATTTAATTGCTATTTGTTCTGAGAAAGTGAAGTACAGGCCCCAAAGGCCCTGCTTAAACAGGAGCAATACATTTAAAATGATATCTCTGATCTATTTATTTGTCACTCTCTCACAAGCCCTGGCTTTTCGTCAGCCAGAAGTTGCAGATTGCTTCCAGAACTTCAGTCTAAGAATTGGATTTAAGAAGATCTCTGGGAGATGTCTAGGCCTGTAGGTGAGAAGCTCTAGGTCAGTGTCTCTTAAAATCTAGCGTGCATCAGAATCACCTGGAGGGCTTGTTAAACTCACCCGGCTGGGCCACACCACAGATTTTCTGATTCAGCACAGCTGAGGCTGGATCCCAAAATGTGTTAATTCCAACAAATTTCCTGGTCAGGCTGAGGCTGCTTGGTTCAGGGACCCATTGAACTCTGCCACCTAGACAGTACAGAAACTAATAAGCAGTGGTAATGTACTCAGGGAAGAAAAATATGACATTCCTCTGTTTTCTAAAGCAAATTAAAATTATCTAAGCCAATCTGGTGCCCTTCATTTTGAGGAACTCTTGTCCTCATAGACTCACAATGTGCTCATGGTCTTTTGGAGGACCATAAACAGAGCCACTTCAGCTGCATTCTCACTTTGCTTTTATAAACTAGGATTCTGCAAGCTTACACTTGGCCTCTATGCAAATTAGAAAATGGACCACTCTCTGGGTGGACACATTCACTCTCCTCCCTCTCCCTCAAGAAGGGACAGAGGACTCTTTGTGCGAAGAACTTTCCTGGGGCAGGTGCAGCCCACTCCAGGTTCCTGAGTGAATGGGGCATCTGCTAAACCCCAGACCTGCTCTCACCCTCTGCTGGTCACCTTTGTACATTATACATCTGCACAACTAAATACATCAATGCTGCTCCTCCCGCAGGCCAACATGGTCCATGTGAGAGCTAGCAGCTCCATTTGGGACGTGCATCCACAGGTCCACAGAGTGCCAGCCTCCATCAAGGGAGAGGCAGAGGCAACTAATTTGGGGGGCAGGAGCTGAAGGATAAGGGCAGGATATTCCCTAGCTAGCTGTTGAGCAAGCAGACATGTAATTAAAAACACACACACAACACACACACACACACACTTCTGGACTGTGTTCCTTATATCTCAGGTTCTTTCTTGGCTCTCTACTGTGTCTTTCTGTTCTTGGGGATTTGGGTCAATCAAATGTGTGTGTAAAAAAGCAAACACAAGGGTGCATCCACAGGTCCACAGAGTGCCAGCCTCCATCAAGGGAGAGGCAGAGGCAACTAATTTGGGGGGCAGGAGCTGAAGGATAAGGGCAGGATATTCCCTAGCTAGCTGTTGAGCAAGCAGACATGTAATTAAAAACACACACACACACACACACACACACACACTTCTGGACTGTGTTCCTTATGTCTCATTATATCTCATTGTCTCTCCTGTGTTCTCTAAGACAGTGGTTTTGGGCACCAGCAGTTTCAGCATTACCCAGAAAGTTATTAGAAATGCAAATTTCAGCCCCACCCTGGACTTACTGAATTAGAAACTCAAGGCGAGACACAGTAATCTATGTTTTAGCAAACAATCTAGGTGTTGCTAATGATGCATTGAAACCCAGTGCACTAAAGTTTGATCTTTTAAATATATGTATATAAAGTTTGATCTTTTAAATATATGTATATATATTTTATTTTTTGGTTGTCCATGGTTTATTGAAAATATTATAGGACAGCAGAAGGATTCAAATGGCTCTGTGTAATGTTTTGAAATTCATCCCAACCTTGATTTGAAGATGGGACAGACTACCAGAGTCCAAGAGCGTCAGCATTTCCTTAGCGTCAGGATCAACTTCAGTGATCTCCTGATCTAGGTCTAAGACTTCAGGAACATAATGATCTCTCCTTTCTCTCTCCTCTTCTTGCAGCATAATAGAAATAACTCTCTCAGGGTCTCTCTGAATCTGCTTAATCAGATGTGTGACATAGCCCGCTATCTTGTTGCAGGGTTTCATGCTGGGGATTATGGCGATCTTCTTGCATACACACTTGTTGGTGTGGAAATCATTGCCTAGGCATGTATAGTACTCTTCGATGATGACATGGGCCACCTTCTTCATGGTGTTGCTACAAACGCAAGCCATCTTTGCGGGTACCCGATGAAAGAACTTAAACATATTTTTAACAAATGACATATCAACATATCACCTTAAAAATTAGTGAAAGGGTACCATCTTAATAGAATGTGCTTAAAGGAGCAGTGAACCTCACTCACCTCCAGATATTTCTGGTTCTGTACCTTGGTACTTTTCTACGCTATTCCTTCTAACATTTTTCCATATAAGATTAGGGTGCAGGACTCCAGTGCCCAGAGGACAACCTATTTTCCAGCAATCTTGTCAGCAGTAGAATGTTCACCTCCAGGGCTGGCAATAACCTTCTTCTTCCTGCCTTTATCTTCTCCACCATGGAGTCACTCCAACCTAATACCCGGGTGGGCTAGACTCTCCAAATTAAGATCTTGACCCTGTAATTCAAGAAGCTTTTCACATCTACTTGGAGAAAAGAAAACTCAGAGCCCAAGAACATAAAGGCTTCTCGTAAAATAGAAAAAGAAAATGGAATTTTTCTTTGGTTATTGTCCATGTGTTCACTGACCCCAAAATAAGAACTCTGAAGTTGGGTTGGCCTGTCAGAGATGTCCCACATGGAGAGCCACCCCTTAACTAGCCATTGCATGTGTGCTGTCTCCCCAGGCTTCTTGAGGGCAATTCCCAGGGAGAGAGTCAGCTGAGAGTTTTCAGCAGCAACATTCCAACCACTGAGGCAAAGAGGCTACAGTCTCAAGTGAGCGGTTGGTGTGGTAGTGTGCTGCAGTACCCACTTCAGTAGCCAAGGACAATTTGTAGAGAATGGCATCAATTGGTCATGAATGAAGTATTTCAGAGGCAGGTCTTTTGCAAAGAATAAGGGTTATATGTTATTCCATTGGTTTTGATCCTGATTCTGTATTTGTAATCATCTTTTCAGATCTATCCAACTGTATTTTGTGCTTTGAAGTCTAAGAAGGTTTTGCCTCTCTTCTTCCTCCCCTTCTTCGATACCATGTGCACCCCAATAAGGATGGGGCAGCATGCTTTCTATCTGTTTTTAATCTTTTCAGCTTATCCAGGCTACACAGATGCTAAAGCTGACATCTGTTTTCTGTAATCTCAGAGTTTCTCATCCCTGCCTTATCTAAGGTTGACCTAGTTCTCTTGCTCTACTAAAATATTAATAAACACAGACAGGTGCTTATATTCATGAAACACAACTTTGTGTGCTCTTACAGCTCTGCATATCCCTGGATCCAGCGTATCAGACCCCATCTTCACTTCTTCCCCAAACCCCCACTGTATCCTGGAGAACACCTGTACCTTATTCATCAAGTTTCTCTAAATCTCAAACTGCTTTGTAGAAGACTTGCCAGCCTTTTGCCCTAACTAAAACTGACTCTTCTGCAGTGCTCTCTTTTCCTGCGGCATCTTAAGCAGAAACTGCTTTTCTTCTCATACCCATTACCTCCTTGATCTCAATGCATTGTCTCTTCTGAGCCTTAACTTCTCCTCTGGCTGCAAAATCTTGCCTTCTTTTAGATTTGACCACCTTCTTTCCTTTGTCTTGCCATCCTTTGGGTCATTTGCCTTCTGCCATCCTTGGGTCTGGTGGGCTTTCTCTCCACCCAGATACAGTGCGACCTGAACTATTCGCCTCACTTTTTGCTCTCTTATTTCCATGGTCTCCTTCTCCCGAGAGACTTTTTTCCTCTACCACATTTCATCCATCCCCACTGATGACCACATCCTGCTGCTTGCAATCATGACAAATTGCAGGACAAGAGGATATCAATTTCAAACAACCCTTTTTCCAGCCTTTCACACAACCACATATTCTCCTTAGCAAGCCAGTTTCTCCCTTGTGCTCAGAATCACCTTCCTTCTAAGCATCTGTCTCTTCCACATCATCATTTCTCCCAGGTCTATCTGCATAACATGTAGCAGAAACAGGTTTTCTATTCTTCTCACTCTTGTCCTCTCTGAAGAATAAAAAAATTGAAGGTATCATTTTCTAAGCAATCTCCCCGTTTATGATTCCAGTCTATTCCCCCAAGTAGCCAGGAAGACCGGAGCAGGGACGCCCTGGAGTAACATCCCAGAGCTTTTAGAATCCTGCCCAAGCTTTATGTTGGCTTGCAAGGCTCTCATAATCTGGCAGCTTGCTATGTTTCCAATTTTATTTCATGTCTTCTTCCCTCTGCTCACAGGAACCAGCCAAACTGGCCTTTCAATTTCCTAAATGCAGCAAGGTCTTTTTTCCACCAAGTCTGTCATCAGTTCTGTGAGCTCATCTGGCCATTGCTATTCCACTGTATTCTTTACCTCAGATCTACTTCTAAATGCATTGTCCACAGGTAGACCTTCCTTTATCGCCCAGCTTAAAGTTGTATTACCTCCTGCTATGGATTGAATTGTGTCCTCCCAAAAAAGATACGTGATGTACTAATCCCCAGTAACTCATAAATGTGACCTTATTTGAAAGTAGGGTTATTGCACAAATAATTGGTTAAGATGAAGTCATACTGGAGTAGAGTGGGCCTTTACTTTAATGTTACTGGTGTCTCTCTAGGAAGAGGAGAACGATCCATGGGAGAAGCCAGCTTAGTGGTGATGAAGGCAGAGATTAGAGTGACACATCTCTAAGTCAAGGAATGCCAAGGATTACCAGCAAACACCAAAAGCTAAAAGAGATAAGAAAGAATCCTTTCTAAGCTTTCAGAGAGAGTCTAGCCCTGACAACAGCTTGAGGCCTCCAGAACAATAAATTCTAGCCTCCAGAATTCCAGATTCACTACTCTGAGACAACAGATTTCTGTTTCTTTAAGCCCCCAAGTCTGTGATATTTTGTGATGGCAACCCTAGAAAACCTCTCATCACCCAGCACTTAGATTCTGCTTCCTTTAGTATAGGCCACAATTAGTCTCCATTTCCTGTTTGTTTATTAGTCATATAGTTGTCATGAGTTTTGTTGTGAAAATTTCTCCCTTTTATTGCTTTCTGATTATTTGTGGAATCTCAATACCTTGCAGGACCATGGATCCCAGTTTGGAAACCCCTGCTGTGTGTCCCGAGAGGGACCCACAGAGGTGGATTCCACTTTGCTGGCGCAGACTCTGAGGAATCAGCAGCACTTGTGGGAGCCAAATGTGTGCTTTGGTTCCCGTATCTGAGGGACACGCATCCATTTGTCTTGAACTATAATTTTCTAAGATCAGACAGTTTTATATTTAAACCTGACTCTTGCAAGCTTATGCAAATCATTTTAGAAGGACACTTGGCAGAGAGCCATTCCAAAAGGCAGTCTACAGGGATTATAGTGAGGGCAGAGCAGACAAAGAACTTCCAGAAAACACATGAGATTAGCTGTTAAATTTTCTGTATGTTTGTATTCGTACACCTTGGCAATTGCACCTATTTTACTCAGGTGAGACTGTCACATATAAAATTCTTTTCTTCTTTTCTATTTTTTCCAAATTATTATTTTTCTGTCTTTTTTTTTCCTGTTTGTAAACTCATTTTAATCTCTTCCTTTCTTAGAAGCATTTTGGTTTTTTGCTTTTTAAGGTTTATTCTGTAGTTTTTTAACCCCATCATCTCTACTTTAAGAGAGGTATACTTCCAATTCTACCATTCTGTATAACTTTAAAAATATACATGATGATAATTAATATCATGAGATTTAATGCCATATAAAATATGGCTTATAATAAGCAGCTGTATTAAAAATAGTGAGCATCAAGAAAATAACAGGAGGAGAATATGCAAAATTGATGCTCTGTCTTTTGTTTTCCGTGGTTTTACTCTGTCAACATAACCATGAAAAATTCTAACTTGACCCAATATAGCAAAAAATAGAGAAAGAAATCTTCAGTTCACTAGTCATTTTTGCTGCAATAACTGAGTTCGAGCTTCCATTAACACAGGAATAACAGAACAAAGGAATGATAAATGACTCTTACTGCAGAGTGTGCTCTTTCAAAAGGATGGTCTCCACAAGTCTCTCAATCTTGCATGCAGGAGAGGTTTCTAAAGAACAAAGAAGTGATACAGAATGCCAGAAGACATTTATTTAAATGTCACTTATACACTGGATATTGAGAACTGAAGGAGTTCCATTTGAGATAATAAACCACTTTTTGTGAGAAAAGATGAAGTAATTAATTATTCAAGGGCGATAACGTCTTCAACTTCATTTTCACACACTGCATTTACCCTTAGCTTTTCAAATAAAAAACAGGCTGCACACTACATTCACAAGTACCTTCTTAAACAAGAAACTAGCCTGTAGTTCAAATCAGAATCTCTGAATCTGAGTGTCAGTGATTCTCAATGGGCTTTTCTGGCACAAGGATTACATCAGGACAAAGCAAGGCCCCTGTTCTCCCACTATTAGGATGGTGGTAGCTGCGCAGACTTTGTTTCCACCAAGTTTGGCCAGATGACCAACAACAAACAGAGGTAGACTCCTCACATTCAGAAGGGGAAGCTTTTCGCCAGAGGGATCACAAGCTTGCTTTCAAATATTCTCCTTAGGAAAATGTTGCTGGAGGAGGATTCTTGGAATTTAACTTCGTAATCATTCACCTTTACTCTTGCAGTATCCTCCCAGGTTTGTTGGGATCCAGGGAAAAGGAGTCATAAGTATTTGGAGAAGTCTTGTAGTATAGTAAGAATACTATACTGCTGAACTTTTAAAAGCAAATGACAACTTTGCCAGTTGGACTTGCCATTTACCTTCTCTAGAGCTAAATTTCCTGGAGTTATAATAGATGATTTCTATGTTCTCTTTTAGTTCCAAATTTAAGGGTTTTGCATAGCGTAAAATATAAGACTTCCTTTCAGTTCAAAATGACAAAATAAGATGCATCTGCCTATACATTTTTTCAGAAATCTTACTGTATTAAGAGTTCTCCAGAACTAGAACCAATAAGATATATGTGTGTGCATGTATATGTGTGTTAATTACAGTCATATGCCACATAATGACATTTCAGTTGATGACAGAATGTGTATACTACAGTGGTCATGTAACGTTATAATGGAGCTGAGAAATTCCTATCACCTAGTGATATTGTAGCCATCATAATGCAATGCATTACTCCTGTGTTTGTGGTGATGCTGGTGTAAACAAACATACTGTCCTGGCAGTCGTATGAAAGTATAGTACATACAGATATATATAGTACGTAGTACTTGGTAATGATAATAAATGCCTATGTAACTGGTTTAGGTATTTGCTATACCATACTTTTTATCTTATCTTAGAATGTACTCTTTCTACTTATTAAAAATGTATTTGCTATAAAATAGTATGCTTTGTTTCCCCTCACACATCTTGTGATCACCACATCTCTTGATCGAATCATTTTCTCTTGTGCTTGACTTATTATTATGTTGTTTTGCTCATCATGGCCCCTAAGCATACCAAATTCACTGCTGATATTGCCAGGAAGATGCCACATTGAGTGATTGACCTGGAAAGAAAATGAAAAGTGATGAACGACTACAAAGGTAGAAAATCAGTGGTTATTGCTAGCCACTCAGGTATGTTCCATTCCACCATAGCTACAATCTTGAAGAACAAGAATAAAGAATCTACTTCATTGAAGACAATGATACTAATGAAAATTCGAGAAGTGCTTATATCATACATGGGGAAACTTCTAATGACATGGATTGAAGACCAGACATAGAAACATGTCTCTCCCAGTACCAAGGCAATTATGGCTAAAGGAAAAAGTTTGCTTGTATTGTTGAAAGAAAAAGCTAAAGCTAACTATGATGTTGAATTTACTGCTAGTTCTGGATGGTTTAAATGATTCAAGAATCGTTATACTTTACATAATGTGAAAGTGAGTGATGAGTCTGTGAGTGCTGATGTAAAAACCACCGAAAAATTTTTGGAAACTCTAGATAAGCTGATTGTGGAGTAAAATTACTTACCAGAGCAAATATTCAATATGGATGTAACCTCCCTATTTTGGAAATAGATTCCTAAAAGGACTTTCATCCATAAAGAGGTTAAGTCGATGCCAGGTTACAAGTCTTTTAAGGATAGGATAACAGTGTTGCGTAGGGGCAATGTCACAGGCTACATATTAAAACGCTATGTGATCTGCCAAAGTGAGAACCCCAGGGCCTTCAAGCATATCAGTAAGCACACACTGCCAGTGTACGTACTACAGGAGCAATAAGAAATCATGGATGACCCAGCTCTTCTTCCAAGATGTTCTTTTGAATTGCTGTGTTAGTAAAATAAGAGAAGTACTGTTTGGAGAATAACATATCTTTCAAGATTTTGCTTATTGTTGATAATGCTCCCAGACATCCTCTTTTGTTGGTAATCTTCATCCTGATATCAAAGTTGTGTTTCTCCCTCCAAATACCACCTCTTTGATCCAACCAATGGATCAAGGAATATAGCACCTTTTAAGGCCTACTACCTGAAGAGGACCTTTGCCCAGGCTATTGCTGCAAGAAAGACACCGATGCAATTTTGGAAGGATTATGCTATCTATACTGCATCAAGAACCTTGCTTGGCCTGGGGTGGTGTCATCAAATAGTGTGTGAATGGCATCTGAAAAAAGACACTCAAGAGGTTAGACCATGACTTCAAAAGATTTGGCAAGGATGAGAATGTTGCAAAAATCAACAAGGTTGTGGTTGGGATGACAAACAGCTTTAACCCGGGTGAGGATGAGGATGATATTGAGGAGCTCCTAGTGGTGGTTCCTGAGATATTGACTAATAAGTTATTAGAAATGGATAGGAATGCATAGCTAAAGAATAGGCAAGAGCAAAGGACACTGCAAAAGAAAAAGAATCCCCAAGAAAATTTACAATGAAGTGTTTAACAGAAGTGTTTGCAGGCCTCTACAAGCTCCTTAAAAGTTTGAAAACATGGACCCCAACATCAAAAGGTTTTCATTAACAGAAAGAAATGCTCATGATGACTTATCTACTCATAAGCAAATCTGTGACGAAAAAAAGAAACAAACTAAACAAACCACCTTGAACACATTTCTAAAAAAAGTGACACTGCCTCAAGAAGAGTCTCAGACAGGTCCTTCAGGAGGTATCCCAGAAGGTACTATTATCATAGGAGATGACAACTTCATGCATGTTATTGCCACTGAGGATCTTCCAGTGGAACAAGATGTGGAGGTGGGAGACAGTGATATTGATGATCCTGACCCTATGTAGGCCTAGGCTAATATGTGTGCTTGTGTCTTAGTTTTTTTTTTTTTTAATGTTTAAAAAGTAAATAAATAAAGTGAAATTTAAAAAATGTAATAGAAAAAAGCTTATAGAATCAGGATATAAAAATGAAAACATTTTTGTATAGTGGTACAATGTTTGTGTTTAAGCTATGTGTTATCACAAAAGAGTAAAAAAGTTAAAAAATTAAAACCTTATAAAGTGAAAAAGTTACAGTAAGCTAAGATTAGTTTTTGAAGAAAAATACATTTTAAAATAAATTTTGTGTAGTCTAGGTGTACAGCGTTTATAAAGTCTACAGCTGTATACAGTAATGTCCTAGGCTTTCACATTCACTCACCCTCACTCACTGACTCATCCAAAGCAACTTCTAGTCCTGCAAACTCAATTTATAGTGTCTTATACAGGGGTACCATTTTTTATCTTTTATACCATATTTTAACTGTACCGTTTATATATTTAGATATGTTTAGATACACAAATACTTACCTTTGTGTTACAACTGCATACAGTAGTCATACATGCTGTATATGCTTGTAGCCTAGGAGCAATAGGCTATGCCAGATAGGCTAAGTGTGTAGTAAGCTATGTCTAGGTTTGTGTAAGTGTACTGCGTGATGTTTGCAAAATGACAAATTTGCCTAACAATGCATTTCTCAGAACATATCCCCATTGTTAAGCATTACATGACTGTATAAAGAATTGGCCTACATGATTATGGAAACTGACAAGTCCCAAGATATGCACTTGGCAGGTTGATGACTCAGGAGAGCTAGTGGTGTACTTACAGCCTGAAGGCCAGCAGGCTAGAGATCCCAGAGAACCTGATGTTTCCATTTGAGTCTGAAGGCAGAAAAAAGCTGATGTGCCAGTTCAAAGGCTGTTAGGTAGCTAGCTCCCTCTTACTTGAGGGAGGGTCAGTCCCCTCTGCTCTATTTAGGCCTTCACCTGATTGGATGAGGCCCACCCACAATGGGGAGAGCATCTGCTTTATTCAGTCTACCAGATTCAAATGTTAATCTCATCTAAGAATATCCTCACAGAAATACTTATGTTAATATTTGACCAAATATTTGTGCCCCGTTAAGCTGACACATCCCTCTTACTTGAGGGAGGGTCAGTCTCCTCTGAGCTATTTAGGCCTTCACCTGATTGGATGAGGCCCACCCACAATGGGGAGAGCATCTGCTTTATTCAGTCTACCAGATTCAAATGTTAATCTCATCTAAGAATATCCTCACAGAAATACTTATGTTAATATTTGACCAAATATTTGTGCCCAGTTAAGCTAACACATAAACTGAGCCATCACACCCACCAAAGGTTAGTAAGAAAGTACAAAGGGACAGTGGGGAAAATCAGACGATCATTGAAGTGGCGGGTGTATGATGAAAAGAGAAACCTGGACTAGAAGAAGTTTCTCTCTACGGCGAATCTTAGGGTCAAAGGGTGTGAAGAATGGGTGTGGAGAGAAGCCTACCCAAAACAATTAATAAAAAAGGAATGAAATATCTTTGAATAAAGGTTGAAAGAATCAGTTTTCTCCACACTGAGGTAGAACAGTGAGCCAAACCCCAGGATGAATGCAAAGAAGTAATCCTTAAAGAAGTGGAATGATTTTCCTGGAATGAGACTGAAGTCTAAGAGTTGGTGCCCAGAGTAGCCTCCGCCTGGACCAGACACCTCAGGAGGGTCCCATTTGCTCCTGTGGTCCTTGCCAATAACCCGTGAGCTAAAGCCTGGTGCTTAACTCACCCTGCCCAAAGTCACAGAGCTGTGGCCAGCTCCCCCATCCATAAAGGCAAAGGAAAACCACAGGGAGTACTGTATCAATTGGCCAAGTCCTCCATTAATAAAAATGATACCTTATTTAAAAAAAAAAAAGAAAAACCTAGTGGTGAACCAAGGAGCACGAGACACTGAAGGATATGCTACTGTGTTGTTTATCTCACACAGAGGTAAAACACAATCACCTATGTGAGGCGTAAACCTGTAGACTTCTATTCAAGACAGTATTAACTCTAAACATTTCTGTTGCCTCAAGGGATACATATTAGATGTGGGGACTTCAGGCATTTGTATAAAAAGAAAGAGAAAAACTCAATGACTTACCACATTTTAATGAGATTCCACTTATTTTTCCATCCACTGTGAGATGAGAGCAGACAATCCTGGCACAGGTATATCCATCTTCTTTTGTTTTCATTTCAATTCGATCTCTTTTCCATCCTCCCCTTTATCACAAAGTTCATTTCTATGTCTACCACTAAGGCTTCTGGCTCCATTTTATCTTTTCCATCAATGCACTTCATTCTCATTCCTTAGAGCACTTTTTCCAGGACAACATTTCTGACCACACCAGCCTTTGTATGCCCATCAGTCCTTATCATCTCTGCCAACATCCACAGTATTTAACTGTCTCAGATGTTATTCCCTAGGACACATAAGTCTCCCTCTTCCTCCTGGACAACCCAGTTCTCAGAGCAAAGGAGATGCCTGAGATCTTGTGTTCTTCCCACCTTGGCTATCTCAGCCGTCAAGACTGTGTTCCACCCCAGAGCACAGAACTCACTTCAATTTGGCAAGACCGGGATGTTCATTGTCATGACCACTGTGTGAGAAGCCCTGACCCTGTACCTGGAGTGGAAATGTCCCCAGGTACTCTTTCCTGTCCTCACATGTCTGCTGGCTTGGAAGTTAATTACTCTCCTAAATTTGGCGTTTATTATTCTTCCACTTCTCTTTATATTTGAACTATGTAAGTATTCCTAAATGATGGGACTATTTTACCATTTTCAACATTATATAAATGATATCATATTTATATATATGATATCATATATATATACAGAAGTATATACACTGTATATACTTCTGCAACTTCCTTTTATCATCATTGTCTTTGTGAGATTCATCTGTAATGATCTGTAGATAATTCATTTTTACTTCTGAATAATATTCCTCTATTACCATTTAGAGTGTTTCTATTTATTATGGTTTTTGTCTACTTCAAACAATGATTATGTTAACTGCCACCTTGCAACTGAGTGTAGGAATCTAGGTACATCCCAGGAATAAAACCTCTGGAGAGCACATCTCCAACTTCACTTGAGCGCCAAGTTGCTTTCCAAAATAGTGGCACCATTTCACGGGGCTGCTCAGGGCATCCAGGTGTTCAGGCTGCTCTATCCCTTCTCTGACACCTGATGTTCTCTAACTTTTTATTTGTTTTCAGTATTGTGAGTGAGAAATGGTATCTAGTTGTTTAAGTGCTTATTTCATTGATTACCAGTGAAGCTGAACATTTTAAAAATATGTGTACCTGTCATGCACTCTTCTTGACTCTAAATTATTTGCTCATTTTGCTTCTTTGAAGTTATTTGATGTATTCAATGTTAAACTTTTGTTTAGTGAGTTAAAAATATTTTCTTCCAGGCTTTTTTTATGGGTTGTTTTTTTTTTTAACAAACAGAAATTTTAATGTTGAATTAATCTTTCCCCTAGTGTTTTTTTCTATGCCTTTTTAATGACATTCTACACTACTCTGTCATTCTCATACACACACACACACACACACACACATACACACACATACACACACACACAAACACATATATATATATTGAAGAAATGAGGTTTGTAGAGATGAGTGTATATTTTACTTGATACTCCCTATGGAACTTATCTTTATATATTTTTATAGAGATGTCACTGGGATGCAAATGTACTTTTTCCCACACAAATAAACAATTGTTCTGGTACTACTTGTTTATTTGTAGGACCACCACTTTCATTTATCAAGTTTCCACATAAGTCTATTTCTAGACTCTTCGTTTTGGTCAAATTGGTATTTCCTAAACCAAAATCTCACTGTACTAATTAATATAACATTATGATAATTCTTAATATCTAGCAGGACAAAGACAGCCTTGTATTTTCAGGGGACTTCTTAGCTATTTGCTTTTCCTTACCAATCTCAGAATCTGTCATTTCTGCCCATGAAAGTTGTCATGACTTTGTGGACTTGGATTGAATTTATAATAGAATTTTAGGGAAAATCAGCTTCTGATAGTGAGTCTTTCTACCTTTGAATATGGCGTATTTATTGCTGAAATGATTTAAGTCTTCTGGAATGTCTTTTAATAAAATTTTATAGTTCTCTCTGTAAAGGTTTCTTAGAACTTTACATTTTTAATTGCTTTTGTAAATGGCAACTTTTTTAAATTAAATTTCAGAGAGTTTCTCATATATAGGAGTACATGCAATCTATATTAACTGATTTTTGCATTTAGCCAATTTCTTAAACTCTCCTTTAATTCTGATACTATGTCTGCATATTCTTTTGACTTTTCTTTGTATACAGCTTTCATATCTATAACTAAATACAATTTCATTTAATACTCTACAATTATTTTAGTTATTTTTCTTTCTGGGCCAAGGAGTTAAATAAATGAAGAGTTTAATGAATTAATAATCATTGTAGTTGTATTATTTTAATTCCATATGTTTAGATATCATAATCGTGTATATCTTAAATTACTTTAAATGTATTGAGACTTCTTAATAATCCAAACTATAGTTTATCTTGCCAAACATACTGTGTCTACTTGATTAAAATGTGTTGTTTGAGTGGAATATTCTAGACATTCAATTATGTAAAGTTGGTTGATAGTGATGTTGCAGTCTTTCATATGCTAATTATTTTATTATTGATGGATGGGTGTTGAAATCTCTAACTATAATTTTAGATTGCATGATTTTACTTATCTGAGTCTCAACTTCCCCAGAGGTGTCAGTGGAGGTATAGCATGTTGTATTAGCTACTGCATGGACTCCTTGTGTTGCCATCAAGTAACTTAAAGCAATTCTATTATCTAGGACCCTCATGCCGAAGACTGTAAGGTGGTCTATTGGAGTCTTAAAGCTTGAGCAGTAGAACAAGCCAAACACCTGACTGTATAGGTTAAATTCCATAATTTCAGGTATTGAATAAGAGATATATGAAAACAAAAGAAAAGCAAAGGTTAATAATCAGAGCAAATTATAAACCAGCTTTTGAGTTTGTAAGGCTATCAGTCAAGATTGCTAGGTATAAGGCTAGAAGCATCTTTTGTAGTTTAATATGTCCTTGATGATGTCATCACGTGCTAAGGTAAACTCCTTGCATGGCTTATACAGCATCGGTCACTAAGATTGTTTAAACATGAGCAGTTGTGACAGTTTTCTGCATTTTATATCAAGTTATCCATCTTTAGCCTGCATGGCTTTGAGGGGAAAAAAGAAGTAGTTTTAATTTTCGATAATTCCTAGTCAAAGGATGGGAAATAAATTGGAAACATGTTTGGAAAGTCATAGGCAGGTATTGGAGGAAACTAGAAGAATTCAAAATCCAGTCCAATTTACAAGTACAAAACAAAACAAAACCCAAAAGACAATGAACAGCGCTAGAATATAATATCCACAAAAGTATATTAGGATTTCTATATATTTTTTCTCTCTCTAATTGCTCTTATTTTTACCAAAGATGGCCAAATTAAAACTAATTTATTTGCAAAATAAATCATTTCAATAAACTTGGCCTGATCATTTGCACAAGTCCAGCAAGAATATTAATTTACCATATAAGTACTTTCAACTCTGCTTTCCTGGAATCTTTCATAACGAATCTTCAGATTGAACTCAAAAGGCCTCGCAGGGCCAGAAAAGCCAAGGCAAGTATTTGCCCTCAGAGGATGCCTGCAATACCTATAGATTTCGGGTGAGTTCCTCTCTTCTTGAAGTCCCCAAAATGTCTTGCGTTTCCTGCACCTGCCAAGAAGTGACA
This sequence comes from Pteropus alecto, assembly GCF_000325575.1. Classification (NCBI taxonomy): domain Eukaryota; kingdom Metazoa; phylum Chordata; class Mammalia; order Chiroptera; family Pteropodidae; genus Pteropus; species Pteropus alecto. The sequence goes on from NW_006437784.1 coordinate 255,261, forward strand.
TTCTTTGCTCACATGGTAAGGCTACTGGGAACCATGTAAACAAGGTATCAGGCCAATGCTTCCAAGGACTTTTATTGGCTTCCATAAGTCAATCTTAATTCGTTAAAGCTGTCTGGTCATGTCTGAGTCCGTGCATTTCTCTCTCAAACATGACATTCTAGTCAAAGCCTTGATAATAATAAACAGTTTCCAATCATGTCCTGTTATATAGAGAACAGATTCTTATTGAAATTATACAAACATTCACATTGCCAAGAAAATAAAAATACTCATTACGAGTTTCTAGATTCTGGAGGGGTCAATAGGAAGAAAAAAATAAATGTTTCAATTCTGTTTACAAAGGTTTAATTTACCAATTTGCTAAGTCATAGGTAATTTAAAAAGAAACAAGTTTCCTTTATCTGGAAAGCAAAAGATTTTAAAAATCAGTAACATTTTAAACAATTTTAATAAAAATTATAATCATTCTCAGTTCACTCAGTGCCATTTAATCAAGTCTTATTTATCCTGATCACTTGCCAGCATTTCATGAATACATTTATTCCTTAGAGTTCTATAAATCTTTGTCCGTTTTAAAGGTATGATCTGAAAGTTTACTCTCAGAGACCTGTGTTTTACAATAAGTCAGAGTCTTCTCCATCTTTCTGAAGATAAAACATATTTGCAAAAATATCAGAGTAAAATAATGACTGCCTGTAAATGACTAAAACTTAAAATGGCATGGTTATAGATCTAATTATAATGCAATCGACAAAGAAATTTATTTTTCTCTGTAAAATAACATTTTAAGAAACCAACTTGAATTACAAATGACATTATATCTGGACATTGCAGACTATTGGAGATCATAATCTCCTGAAAATTCACTTTAATAATAGGGATAGATGGATACAAATAGTACATAATTATTATTTCTTTATTTGACAAATTTTCTCAGGTAACTTTAGTCTATCAAATAGGCCTGATTAGTTTAAATTTTCTCTTTTATAAAGAGAGAGAACAAATCTTGGAGGCATTCCAGGAGCCAACTGGAATAATTCAAAGCCACTTCTAGATTTAAAAAAGTCTCCTTTTACACCATGAACCCTAGGAAGTTTCAAATATGCTTGACCAAAAGATCATATTATTTTAAAAACCAGCTTGAATCAGAAAAAAAAAATATATTGAAGAAATGAGGTTTGTGTGCAGTTACATAAAGACAGATCTTGTTTGGAGGAATCCGGAAAGACGGCTGCTAGAATTCTGCTTCAAGACTCTGCTGTAAGCAAACAGGAATGGATAAGAAGAGCATTAAATTATATGAAAGATTATTTAAAACCATGAAGATAGAATAAAAGTGCTTGGGGTCCAAGTTTAGCTTATCTCTTGAACAAGTGTGAATCAAGTTGAACTGAGGCTGACAGGCTGTATTTCAGGATCGTGTATAAGCCCACATCACCCAGATATGTGTTTTCAAAAAAACGCTTCTTTCTGCAATAGTTTCTGTCTGCAATCATATTTGGTGGAGTTTTGAGCCTGAGAAAAAAAGCAAATGGGCTTTCTTTACAGAAGGTGTTTCTTTGGGCTATGGAGCGATGGTCTTGATGTGATATCCAAGTTCTGGTGTGGCCACAGGCACTTATTAAGTGACAAGAGGGCCTAAGGGGTGCAGCATTGGGGAAGCAAGAGGGTGGAGGCCCCCAAATTTCTGGAGTACAAGGTCAGCACTGCATCTCAGGAGTGACCCAGGGGAGCCCAAGCAAGGCCGTTTCACAAATAAGAGAGCCATGTGGTACCCTCTGTACTTTAGGATCCTCTTCTAGGGCCCACAGCCTGGCAGAGAGGGCCAGCAGGTAGCTGAAAGAACTTGCTGCAAATGGGTGAGAGTAGTCAAGTGGAAGGAAGCCTTTCCTGCTTTCTGTGATCTCCTTCATTCCCTGCACCAGCAGCTATCTTAAAAACTTTCACCCATCCCTGGAGCAGCTGGAACGCCTTTTCAGACTGCATTGTGACTTTGCCCCATTTGTTCACTTGCTATGACTATAACTCTCCTACTGGGCTCAGTAGATTCTGGTCATACATATTTAATAGTTTGTATAGAACCTTCTTGTAGCATTAAGGGTTTATGTATAAAGAAAGGTTCATGTACAGAGAGAAGATGGGAAAGTTTTATTTTTGAGAATATCGAGTTCTCTTTTCTGCCAGGACAGCCTTGACAGATTAGAGAATTCTCATATATAAACGTTTACCACTACATACTCTCTAACATGCTTTAGATATGTTGATTTAGTTATTCCTCATAAAAAGCTTGAGCAACTATAATTTCATTTGCATTTAAAGAGTTAAAAAATTAAAAGTAAAGAGTCTGAGCTTGCGTAGACAAAGACCTTCCACATCATAGCACTAGTAACTGCCCAGGTCATCCCTGGATCTCAGATCTGTCTCACTCCCCTCCTCCCCTTCCCTCCCTCCCTTCCTCTTAGCAGACATTTTTGAGTACCTGCTATGTGCAAGGATCTAGGTTGAGTTTTGCATGCCACCATAACTCATGTCAACCATAACTTCAGGTCACCTGCTATCACTTACTTTACCTCTCCTGGTATGCTGAGATGACATTACAACTATTTCCAAGATGTAAGAGTCTTGGCTGTCTTTGGGAAAAGGCCATGAAATCCCCTGCAGGTTGGACAAGCAGTGGAATGAATATGTCAAGAAAATCTGAGAATAACCACCAAATCCTTGTCTAAGAATCTACTTGGGAAATTGAACAACAGCATCAAATTGCTTTTCTTTATTCCTCAGAGAATAAAAGTGTTCAACATAGAATACCTTGATGAAGGCATCTTTGATATCTGCAAATGGATGGAAACTCCAGCAGCAGATTCTCCAAGAAAGCAACGAGTGGGGTTGGCAGAAAGAAGAATGTGCTGGAGTGTGTGGTTGCCTGCAGTCAGCTTTGTTTCCTATGATGTCTTTGTTTACATCACCAGATGTACCCTCCACTCTTCTGCTCCATGTCCCAGAAGCCAACATCCATGGGCTGCTTCAGCAGTCTCCCTTGACCTCTGGTATCTATGTTCAGCAATGGGATCCCTGATAGGAAATCAGAGGGAGGGAGAGAGGGAGGTCTGCATCCCTATTCCCTGAGTTCCCTTCCTGTGTGGTCACTTCAAGCTGACTGGGCCTCTGCTGGAAGGCCACAGCTGCTACCAAGGTGGCCCTCTTCATGTGACTCTCTTTTACTGGGCTCTGGTCTACTCACTCTATTGGAGTGTCAAGGACCCCACACTTACTTGCCCTAAAGTACTGCATTGTGTCTTGGAGTTTCTCTACATCCTGCCTGTCTTTTTCAAATAATCCCTTTATTAAGCTCTCCTCAAATTATCAAGTCTAAGGGTATTACCTTTCTCCTGCTGGGGCCCCAGTTGTTGTACACTGTGCTCCATCTTTACTTGTCTATCCCTTTCTCCATACCCTCATTTCATAATTTCTATCTGTATACCCAATTATTTTACAACAATGAGGTCACACACATCAAGTAAATGGAAAGCCTGAAAAATAATTGCGGGAAGGCGATTACCTCTAGGCGGGAAAAACTGAGCTCAAGAATCTGGAAAACTCGAGTTTAAATTATAGGTCTGAAATGATTATCCATGTGCCCGGGGCGAGTTACTGGTCTTCTGGTCTTCTTCATTTCTCAGTCCTCTCATGTGTTCTCCTCTCTGCTACAGACACCATGAATTTCCTGGAGGAACAACTCTCCATGTGTGGGCTTGATGGAGCTGACCCTCCCCCAAGGCAAAGCAGAGATGGTCTTGTGACCTGGCCAGTCAGAGCACTGAGTCACTCTGGAGAAAACCATCATGCTGTGCCTGCTTGGGAATGTGGCCAGATCAGAAAAAAAGAGATGAGAGAGAGAGAAAGAGAAAAGAAGGAAAGCAGGAGTGAGTAACAGGGAGACCAAGACCCAATCACATCTAGTCATTTCCTAAAACTAAGGTTCCCCAGGACTTTGCAACCTGGGGCAAAGTGAACCCACAATCGCTGTGTTAAACTTCCCTCAGTTAGGTATGTGCAACCAGCAGGCAAAATGGCACGAGACACATAAATACATCTTGAAGGACTCATCGATCTTCTAGGAGTCAGTCCACATGCACATGATAGCTGGGCAAAATGTTTCAATTTTTAACTTAATTCTTGATGTGTGCTAGGCTGGGCAATAGAGGATTGTGAATGCAAAAATTCAAAGATTTGGTAAAACATTTGAATATTAGCCTAAAAGTCAAGTTCTATGGCAGAGGTCCATACCAACCAATGACACACATTCTTCCCTTCCAGAAAACTTGGAGAATTTATGTCACACCATTTTTAAGCAAAATGAAAAGAAAATAATTAGCACTGATTCTAATGTTCTGGTGGTTGGCATTCACTACTCCTCAGGTAAAATTTATTCCATTTTAAGGCTTATCTCAGGAAACCAACCTGCAGTTTCTGCAGAAGGAACATAGAAGCACAACTCTGGAACCCCGAGGCAGGGACCCATATGCCTAGTTTATCTGCTGCTCTCTATTGGATTCGCTTAGGGAGATTAAAGAAAACTCTTATGTAAACTTCACTTTTAAAAAGGCTAACTCCCCAAGTTTAGACTTTTCATTTGTAAAATGAGAAGCGTGGATCACATGGCCCCAGTGTTCCCTCCTGCTTAGGCATTTGGGAGTTTGCAGTCACACTTTTCCACATTAAACCTTGCATACGGCCTCTTCTGTCTACATTAAGTGAAAGTGAAAGTGGATCTTGGAGAAATGTCCATATTGGTACATTTCGAGAAACCTCGTCCTCCTTAATTACTGCAAGATGTTCCCCTGCATTGAGCACCTGATGTTTGAATAAGAGATAGTCCCTTTCAGCTGAGAGAGAATGGGGAGTTGTCTTTTAACGAATGTGGAGTTCTAGTTTGCGAAGTTGAAGAATGTTCTAGAGATCGATGGTGGCGATGGTTCCACAACAATGAAAATGTACTTAATGCTACTGAGTTGTACACTTAAAAATGGTTCAAATGATAAATTTTAAGTATGTAAATTTTACTACAACAAAATATATTACTCTTGTCTTACCCCCCAAAAAAGAAATAGCCCCTACCCTCAAGGAGTCCATGCTTTAGAGAAGTGGGCAGAAATGGTACTCACCTGTGAAACAAGATGTGCTGTGAAATGCTCTTTAACTAAGATATGGATGAAACGCTCTTAAAAACAATTATCATGGCTGGGGATCTGGGAAGGCCATCCATGGTGGGGGGACACATAGGAGAAAAGAAGATGAGCCATCATTCATATGGTTAATTCTCCCAGACCTAATGGCGATGTAGCACTAGCTGTCAGACACAGCTCAGAAAAGCTGAGTTAGGACCTTCTCATCTTTACTTACAGGTAACAGGTCAGATTGGGTATGGGAAATACAATCCTTAAGATTGATTTCAAATGGTGGCTCTTATGTTCACACGTTAGAGGAGATTTCTGGCTCTGTCCAATGTATCGTTGGCTCTTTTTCATATTTCCTTCCATTTGCAAGTAACTTATGGCTAGGTTTATATTTATATAGGAACAAACTTGGCACTTAAAAGTATTGATATGAGAATATGCTTTTGCATAAAGTGCACATTCCATGTATTAACAAATGATACTAAAGCATCTTGATTAGTACTTGTTAATCATTTGATTTTTCAATAATTCTGTAACATTTCTGTTGGCAATCAATATCTTTGGAATTATTTGGAATGGATACAATTAATTTTAGACTTGGAGGTTCTCCACCTTCGTCTGTCCATCTATCTATTTAATTTTTGTCATCTCTTATTCCTCTCCTTAGCATATTCTTTCCTAGATATGCAGGGATAAGCCTCTACCTTCTTCAAGTATTTGCTCAAAAGACACTTGAATGAGACCCACACTGGATCCTATTTAAAATTGCAACTTTTTCCCCTGTGCATCATCCTACAGATTCGTACTGCGCTCTTTCCTGTGGCAGTAATCACTCTCTAATATACTATATACTTTATTTTTTTTTTATCAATTCATGGCTTGTTATATTTTCCCCCACAAGAATATAAGCTCCTATTCTATATTATTTTATAAGGTAAGCCAAAGGTCTAAATCAGTGCCAAGTGTATAGTAGGTATTTATTAAATATCATAAATTAATCTTTCGAGTTTTATTTATCTACCGTCTTTTCTGTGCAGATAGCATATTTTTATGTTCAGGATCTAGTCATAGCCTTAATAGACAGCTGCTTGTGCTGTTTGATTTTTGCAGTGAAATGACCACTTTGGGTAAACATTCACATACAGTTATGCTAAGCTATCTCTCAACTTAAAAAAAAAAAAAAGCCCTTCATCTACTATTACTTTCCAGCTACCATCTTCTTTCTCCAATATTCTTTATAAACCAAAATTAATTCTCAGAAATGCTGTAGATTCCTACTGTCTCACTCCTTCTCTTCTATTCACTAGTCAGAAGTTTTAGCTTCTCCATAGTCTCCCTCATCCCTAGGTCCCAGCATTATGTCCCTAGAAGTTTCTGTCTTCTTGGTTTCCATGACGCCATGCTCTGCTGGTTTCCCCTGCTGGCTCACAGACCACCTTTCTCCATTTTCTGAGTTGTCTTATCTTTTCCTACCTGGCTTTTCCACATGGAAGCACCTCAGAGTATGATAGCAGGTCTTTTAATCTCTTCTCTGCACTTTATTCCTTGGTGAACCTCCGGGCTCTAAAGGAAAAAATAGGTTTTCAAGGTTATGCATGTGTCTGAGATGGCGAGCAATGTCCTCGTGGCAAGGGTACCCAAGCTGTGGGTATGTGACAGCCACGGAGAGGCTCAGATGGAGTCATGCATGTGGCAAGCACTGGCATAGATTTGGGATGAAACCAAGGGAGAAAACAAAGAGATGGAAAAGAACCCTCAGTCCAGCTGGAGCGAGGACCAATGCCAGGTGGTGGAGCACCACCAGATAAGAATGTAGCCCAGGACAAGTGACAGGGAGAAATATCAGATGCTGGTCTTTGGGTAAGAAGCAGGTGATACCGGTAAAAACCACATGAGGTCTACAACAGGATCTGCATCTGTTTGTCCATCCGCCTTTCTCTAACTAGGCAAATTCCAAGGGCAGGCAAGTGCTTACCAGCACCTTCCTACACTGCACAGCTCTCTCCTGTATGTCCATTGATTGACACAGAGCTCTGAGGACATTAATCAATTTAATCCTCACAGCACGGACCAGTATTATTACCATTTTACAGATAGAGAAATTGAGGCATTAAGAATCAGCATGCATATCCTTAAGACCCCATCCTATTCATTATTTTAATCAGCAAATATTTATTGTGGTAGAAATTTAAGTAAGATGTGGCCATCCTCCAGAGCGGCTAGCTTCACTCACGGCAATCCTCATGTTTGTTCTGGGATTCTCAGCCTCAGGAGCTCCTGGTTCTCAAACGATGACTGACTGCTCATAATTTTGTAAAAAGAACAGAGAACTTTTCCAAACATCCCTTTGTCACAGAAATATGAGTCCCAAGAGTTAAGGCTTCTCTTTGTAGAATTGATGGCTCGTTTTCATCCATAAAGGTAGCATTTACACTTTCTAGTTCACCAAGCCTGGGTTCAGATCAGTGCAATTAAAAAAATGAACTCAATATTTAGTTCATGAAAATATTTAAGATGAGTCATATAAATATGTAAAATGCAATAAGACAAAATAAAATTAAGGGAATGAGGCATTTAGAGTGAAATAACTTGCCCAAGTTCATGTGCTGGTCACCAGCAAGGAGCTGGCTCTGCTCTCATACATCCTTCACCCAGGGTTGGTGTGGGTGGGGGGTGGGGGTGTTCTCAGATACCTGCTAGGCCCTAGTGGGGAGTGAGGTGTCTCCCTCATAGACACATTGGCTCTTCCCATGCCAGGACATTCTCAGAGTACAGGAGTTCCCCTGCTGGCCTGCTGTAAAGCTGTGGTTCCTGTGCATTTTTGCTTCTCAAGAGAGGTAACAAAGAATGAAATGAAGCCATAGTATGATTCAATGTTTCGAGTTCTGATTCTCAGGACTGCTGGCTGGGAGAACATTCCTGGAATCCGGGCACTCTTGGCCTCAAGCCTTCTTCTGTCGTCTGTCTTCTTCTGTCTGAATTTTTACAAAATGAGATATCACCTTTTAGCCAGGCACTCAAACCTCTTGGTTCATCTAAGTTGGAGGAAGTAGAACTGGACAGGACTCTTCCCTGCCTTCTCTCTTCCCTGCCTTCTATATGGTGTCTCCTCAGCCCCATTGGAAAGGGCCTTCTGGCACCAACAGAGGCCCAGGCTCTGCTGCAGGAGGGTGTAAGTACAACCAGAGAAGATATGCTGTTTGCAGCCTGCTCTCCGTGGGGCCTGAGAGAGGAGGCTACTCTCTCATGTACACAGAGAACTTTCGCGGGGACCTCTGGTCTCGAATTGGGCCTGTACCTACAGATGTACCAGCCTCACCTGGGAACTTGGTAGGAATGCAAGTTCTCAGACCTACCCACCTGGACTGGATGAAAACGCAGAGTTGGGGATTCAGCCAGTCCACCAAGTGATTCTCATGCATGCTTAACATGGGAGACCACTGTGTGGGGTAATGACAGAAAGAGGTGGGGACCCTAGGGAAGGGGAAAAGAGAGAAAGGGAGAGAGACCACATAATGGCCAGCCCTAAATGCCCTAATGAAACTAAGTCCTGTGGAATAAAACACACACAAGGGAAAATCAAAGCACATTTTTGTGCTATCCCTGGGCTGCTTGGCCAATATACAATTTGCCTTGATAATCACCTGTACTGCATGCATTTTCGATGTTGCTGGGCAAAGTCCAAGGATTAACATCTGATTAAAAAGGGGAAGAAATAAAATTGATTTTTCTTCATCACCAGCCATCCCTCATCCTGCCTTACACATATCCTTGTCTTAGAGAGGCAGCATTGCACCTGGGATACAGAGGGCAGCCCTATCCACCTGTCCATTTTTCTTCCTGGAAAAGATAATTTCTTTGTGCCAAGCATGGCTCTAGGTATGTTGCAGATATTAACTCACTTTTATTCATTTAATTGTATAACAACTTTGTTTGTTTGGTAATATTAATATTCCCATTTTAAAGATGAAGAAACTGAGACAGGGAGTGGTCAGTCAGGTAGTTAAGGTCACATGAGCTTCCAACCCTGGTAGATTGATCCTGACTGAGAGCCTGATTCTGCCCATATCTGCTGTGTGACCAGGGGCCACTCATTTCCTCTTCCTTTCCCGGTTTCTTTCATCTGTAAAAAGAAGAAGACACAAAGGGACCTCCCTTACAGACTTTTTGTGAAAGCTAATGGGTCAAGAAAACACCTCCAACTCAATGCATGTTAACTGTCCTCAGGAAACCCTACAACTTGTCTGGTTTCAGGGATCCTATTTTCCTGTTTGCTATGCTGCTCTTGAGAGAAAATCTTTACATATTGTCTGTCTTCCTCCACCCACATTTGTCTGTGTCTACAGAAGAAAAAAAAAACGTACCACACACACAGAGAAACACAGCAACACACACACACCGCATATATACACCACACACAGACACTCACACACACTGTCATACTATACACACATACACACGCCTCAACACATACACAGAGCCACACCATACACACAGACACACAGATACACACATCACATACATATACATACCACACACACAGACATACACATAGACACACAGGGACATACACAACTTTTGTGTATCTAGTTTGCATCTAATTTATTATATAAATTAATTTTGTTTATATTTGTAAAACATTCAATTATAATTAATTTTAGAGATGTAAAATTATTATATAAACTAATTAGATAAATTAATTGATTTGGTTTAAGTCTTATTTCCAACAAATTAGTTTGTTTCAGTATGAGAATGGATAATTTTACTGGTAGGTCGGAAGCTGGCAAAAAATCACAGCTTAGTTTTGATTTTGTGAAAGAAACCAAAACACTTATTTTTAACTCAGAAAAAGATACCATTGTTAGTTAAGCTTAAGCTTGATACATAGGTAAATGGAATTGGCTAAACTATTTCCATTCCAATAATAGTTTTCTACCTGAGATTGGTCTCCCTACATTCTTAATCAAAAGCTTTCATGGTATCTTAAAAAAAAAAAATACGTTTTGCATTTTCCTAGTTGTTAGGAGAGTAAGAAAACCAGGAGATGCTCTGTATTCTTACAAGTTTGCAGTTCGAATTAGTATAAAGGATTGTATCTATCCTCAGTCCTGAGTTCCAGTTGGCTTCACAGAAATGTGATGCGGCCATGGATAAGGAGCTGCTGCCTCGATCTTATGTTTAGGCACATTGTGGCTTTTAACATTAGGTAACATTTTCATTTTCAAAAATAAAACAGTCCTGTTTCCTAGCTAATCAATTTGCTCTGCAAAACTAAGGAAACAGAAATAGGGAATTGTGGCCTGAACTTTTCAACATTAGGAACATTATTTATGGTTTGTCTAGGAGATTGTTTTTTCCAAAGAGAAAAGAGTGAGACCAATTAATACACAAAAAGAACTTAAGCTTTACAAAGGTGAATTTTCTATAATGTTATGAGTTTCTCTCTAAACCCTGCTGGGGGAAGTGGTTCTAATAAGGTAGTCATAAAAACAGAGAAATATGTTCTATATCCCTACATTTCCGGTGTCTTCTAAATATTTCTAGATCCTCTTGTTAATCTTTTCAAGCCTCCATAAGGTTCTTGATTCTGCTTCTGGATCCTTTTAACTGCACACATTTTCTCGTTTTACTCAACTGCCTTGAAGCTTATAGGTAATAGAAGGGATTAGAGAAATTGATGTTTTTCAAGGCCAGTTGTGTCAAAGTAAGATCAAATGTGCTTCAAGTACTTTTGGGTGCAGTGGTTGAGCTCTACATCTTGCAAGCTGGCTGGCTTTGGGCAAGTTACTTAACCTCTCTGTACCTGGTTTCAACAGTAAAATGAGATAATGGCGGTAGCTTCTTCATAAATACCTGGTGAAGTTTAAATGAGTTCACAAAAATGCTTAAAATAATGTCTGAGCAGAGGAGGAGGAGATGGAAAGCATAGCTATTTCTCTTTTCATTCTACTCAGTTGCTGCCAAGGATTTTCTAAAGCAGGAACTATTGGTGTGAGCCCTTCTTCTGGGCTTCTCATTTACTGACCAGGGTGCAATGTCAGTAAACAGATTAAAAAAAAAAAAAAATGCAGCCAGATGCCACTGAGATGCAGGGGAGGAGGGAGGCTCCCTTCCTCCTGAATCCTTGTCTTCTCTCATAACTGAATACTATCAATTCCACATATATTTTTTTCTTAAAATTTATTTTATTATTAGTTTCAAGTATACAGTACACTCGTTAGATATTTATATAGTTTACAAAATGATTCCCGATTGCTCTTTCTCTCCTCTGGCTCTCCACCCAGCCATTACATTAATGCTAACTACATTCCCAACTCCATGTTCCCCATTCCCCTGTGACCACCTATCAACTACTAATTTGTACTTCTTTAATCCTTCACCCCTTTCTCTCAGCTCCCCAACCTCCCTCCCCTCTCTCCGTCATCAGATTGTCCTCTATATTGGTGAGTCTGTTTTTGATTAGTTTGTTCTTTTTGTTCCTTAGATTCCACAGAGTGAAATCATCACATCATGATTTTTGCACTCGTCAGCAAAGACTCTCACAAGCTACCTATAAAAAAGAGATATACGGAGGTATAAAAAGCTTCAGAACATAAAATGTTAACTGCAGAGAAATGCCAAATGCTCATATTCATGAAGGAAAAACTTAAAAATGAAATAATGAAAGAAATCCAATTTTGGGCTGTCTTTCCAGGTCCTAGGCCTGCTCGCCGGTGTTATTAACCAACCACATTTTTTCTACTAAAGTGACTAACCAACACACTTGTTCACTGAACAGCATGCAGATGGTTTTTGGGTTCTATAATTCAAGTCATTTCCATTAAGGTGGATTTTGAATGCTAATCAGCTTTTTAAAAAAATCCTGTTTTTCAAAGCAGAGTTGAAAAAAAAAAGTGTCATATCTGGACTATTATTAGGACAGTGATGAGGTATTCCTGTCTTTTGCAAAACCACTGACAAAATTTTAAAAGCAAAAGAAAAGCAGAGTGAAGGGCTTGCAGAGGAGGTAATGAAGGGCTGACGTGTTAATGGAGACCCCAGGCCACTGTGGCTAGTACTGAAGCAGGCAAAGGGAATCAATCTGGCCCAAATACTCCAAAATACTTGGAGTCGAAAAGCCCTGCCACACCCAGGCCAGGAGTTGTGTCCCACCTTGTTCCCTCAGGTAACATACCTCGGTTTCAGATCTTTGATCTTAAGCAGTAGCAAAGATTACCACAAGGACTGCTCATCAACTAAGGGGAGTTTTCTCATGACAAAGGAGAACTATTACTTACATTTGTTTTAGCTGTTCGGTGGAAATTACCATGTGACTCCAAGGTGGCATTATTGGTTCAGATAGCAACACATAGCAACACATTTGCTGTGTTTGTTCTCTGTAAAGAAATTAATGATGGAAATGGAGTATGTGTGTCAGGACCATTAATAATAAATGAGGCAAAAGCAATCAACTTTGCACACAATCATTTAAATATTCTGGTGGAACTTGTGCGTGTGTCTGTGTGTGAGAGTGTGTGTGTCCCCTTGTAGTTGTGCTTCCCTACCAGAGATTTCTGCATGTGGTCCCTTCCAAACCCTGATTACAGCACCTGCTCTAGCAGAATGGTGCATGGCCTCAGGCAAAACATCTCTCTTCCCCTGGGCTCAGTTTTCTCACTGTAAAGTAAAAACCAGAGAGATTCTAAGGCCCCTCTGAGCCCCAGAACCCTGCCTTGATGGCTGCCCTGCCAGCCCCTGAAGCCATGTGGAGGCTGAGACTCACTCCCCATCATCACTGGGACAGAGCTGCTCAGTCTTAAATGGGTCAGCAATCATAAGGGTTTCTGTACTAAAACCATAGCTTTAACACATTTCTTCTCAGCCACAGTATTGCATCCAAAATAGAAATAGGTGTACATAAAATTTAATGAATGATTTCAACCCTGAGGTTTCAATAAGGAGAGAAAGTGAGAAGTGAAGATGACAGAGTATAGAGCCTGGATCCATAAAATGGCAGTCTTTAAGGCAAGGCTGAGCACCCCGAGCTTGGCCTCAGTTTTCTCCCCTGGAAAAGGTAGATGTAGGCACAGTCTCCTGATATCAGCCAGTCACCTGGACACCTCTGCTTTGAACCAGGATGCAGCTTGGGGACCACACGTTTCTTGCTTAGTGCCTAGCAAGAAATCAGTAAAAGTCTTGCCTCCCTGACAAAAGATGGCCTACCTGATAAATAACTCCTATGCCCACTAAGAGAGGACAGTGGCATGTGGGTAGGAGCTCTTCAAGAGGAAATGTGAGCCTAGGATAGAAAAGGAAGTTTTCACATGAGCCCTCCATACCAAATTCTGTCAGGCCAGCTTCCTAATTTCCTCTGTCTTGACCCAGCAGCTCAAGCGCATACTCGCCATGGCCCAGAGAAGGGAATTCAAGTCCCTTCACCAGTAGTTATCTTGCCTGTTGTATGTACTGTCTCAAGTCTGATGCTTTGTATCTGCACACAAAACCGCTGAGTGATGCACCCTCCTGCTGCTGCTTAAGGTCTGGCCTTGATGGCTATCTTGCCAGCATCCTGGTGCCCATCTGCTCTCTTGAGCATTTCTAACTTGTATATCTTGGCTCACCCTTATGCCTTTAGTCTTCTGAACAGTAAACAGCACACAGTTGGCTTGCTTTCTTTATTCTGTTTGAGCAATTTTTTAAATGAAGTGGGTTCATTTTTTAGCTTTGTATTTAGTTATGTCTGCATACATTTATTGATGTGACAAGTATGCTTAGTTTAGTTCTACCATTTTATAATATCATTTTTGTCTTAATGCTTTCATTTTTATGTTTTTGCTATTGATCCATGTTTATTTTATGTTACAGATACTTGCCTGTGTGATTTTCTGAATATTAGAAAGTTATCTGTCTACCATCAGTTCTCTTCATTAATTAACTATCTTTATAAAAACAATACAAGCCTGTTTCCTGAGTTTTAATTCAGAATATGCTTGAAATGTCTCCTGACTACAAGAGATGAGGAAAATTTCTAAAATGTCTGACATTTTCTCTCCCCATCACTTCTGCATTTTTGTTTATTATATGATACGCTCTGCTATTTTATAACATTTATCTTTTATTCTGTATCCACAGTTCTCATTTAATTTAGCTTAAGTTCTACTGCCTAGTCTTATTAACATAGCTTTTCTGTTTATCTCTTGGTTTTTGGGAGTTCCTCTTCTCCCTCCTCTGAAGATTTCATGCTAGTTAGTATTTGAACTTCCCTCTGGATAAAAATTTGGTTTGTGTCATTTTCGTGTGTGTGAGTTAATGACAGGAAATCTGGGGGTGATATTCTGAATCATTTTTTTTCCCTGAAATTTCTCTATAATGTGTCCATTTCCTTCATTGAATGTTACTGTGGAGATAGTCTGCAGCCAATCTAAGACTCTTTATTCCAGGTAATTTGGTTCTGCAGGAGGGAGAAGGACTGGATACTAATCAGATCATCAGGCTCTTTCTATACATTTAAGAGGCAATTACTATTATTGGTTCACATTCCAGATTAATCATTTCTGTCTACTTTTCCTAGGACATACTGTGTCTTTTAAATTTACAGATTCAGATTATTTGTTTCAGAGAAGTTTTTTTTTTTAATTACATCTTTAATAGTTGTTCTTTTGTGTTCAATTTTTCTAGGAATATATATTACATTTATGTCAGTGTTCCTTTGCCTATCTTCCATATTTATACCTTTTTCTCTATACTGGTGAGCATGCTTTCAGTGGCAAGAAAAATAAAACTGACAGAAAATGGGTAAGTCTGATAACACACATGGTTGCCCCAACTAGTTATATGAATTCTTCTTCCAAATTGCATTCACTATTGTGACATCTTCTCCTCAACTTTCTCCTTTCCTCTTGTAGTAGCAGGCCCAGTGGCTGCCGAAATCCCATTTTGCCCTTTTTACTCCACCATCAGTTGCAGGAGAAGCTAAATCAAAAGGAAGAAGGGAGGATATTTTGTGGATTTTCCCTCTGAAACAACAATAAGCTGAACATCTAAAACTCAACAAAAAACACCCAAACAGCACACCAGCACATCTAAGCGTGAAATCTGCACATAAGAGCTACCACAGGTCAGAACCCCGGGTGTCAGGCGGTGGACTGGGAATAATAAAGAAGCTGCCTCTCTGCAGCTGCTGCAGCCCCCTGCAGGAGGAAGGGGAGGACTGAAGGAGCAGCGAGATCCTGCCATGAGTTCCCTGAACATTCCTGCCTGGGATAGCTGTGGCTGCAGGGCCCAGTCATCAGGGCAGAAAGCAGAGAGGTGGATCAGGACTGTAGAGGAACAACAGCTAATTTTTGCCAGCCCTGGTTTTGTAGCTCCCAACCCCCAACCCAGAGGGCCCTTCCTGCCATACCCTCCAAGACGAACGTCTCGGAGCCCCACGGGAATCTGAACAAACAATGCTGAGACTGTCGCGGACACTGACAGGGACTGAAACTGAGGGTAGCTAACATGATTAAATATCTACAAGAAAATTTAAAAAACATTATTAAGATTTTATATAAAGCTGGGATCCAAGAGGCTTAGACGCCACCTACTGTAAACCAAAAGAAAAGCACCTTCTTTACAATAGACTAAAGAGAGACCTTTATATAATAAATTTTTTTCTGAAAAAATAGTAGAATACACTTCCATTAATGCCCAGGTGGAGAAATAAACACCATGAACAACCAAGATGACAAGGCATCTCAGAAAGAAAGAGGAAAATCTCCGGAAAATAAACTTACAGACATGAAAATATGCGACTTAAATGACAGAGAATTCAGGTTGGTACTTCTGAAAAAACTCAATGAGATCCAAAACAACTCAAATCAACAATTACAGGAATTGAAAAATCAACTAGATGAGCAAAGCGAGAAGATTGAATCCCTCAAAAAGAACTAAATAGAACTTCTGGAGATGAAGAAGACACTGCGAGAGTTAGAAAATGAAATAGCAAGCTTGAGAAATAGAGTTGACAGAATGGAGGAAAGGATCAGTGATATCGAAGACAGAAATCTAGAAATAAATCAGGAAGAAGAGAGAAACTGAAGATTGAAAAAAAATGAA
Source organism: Pteropus alecto (assembly GCF_000325575.1). Lineage (NCBI taxonomy): Eukaryota > Metazoa > Chordata > Mammalia > Chiroptera > Pteropodidae > Pteropus > Pteropus alecto. The sequence goes on from NW_006437784.1 coordinate 271,514, forward strand.
AGAGAAAGTCAAAAATTAGCTGATATCGTCAGGAGAGGAAACATAAGAATAATGGGCATTATTGAAGGTGAGGAAAAGGAGCAGGAACTAGAAAGAATTTTCAGACAAATAGTTGCGAAATTTCTCAAAGCTAAGGAATGAACTGGCGCTTAGAAGTCAAGAAGTCAATAGAACATCCAATTCTCTCAATCCAAATAGGCCTTCACCAAGACACATTGTATTAAAGTTATCAAAAATCAATCACAAAGACAGAATTCTCAAGGCAGCCAAGGAGAAAAAACGGTAACATATAAACATAAACCCATTAGATTATCCTCAGACTTCTCAGAGCAAACCTTACTGGCCAGAAAGGAATGGAATCAAATATTTAAACTATTAAGTGAAAGGAACTACCAGCCTAGAATAATGTATCTAGCTAAGCTGTCCTTTAGATATGAAGGAGAAATTAAGACTTTTCCAGATATACAAAAATTGAGAGAATTCTCCACTACGAGGCCTGCACTACAGGAAATACTGAAAGGGGTCAGCTCACCTAAAGCTAAATGACCGAAAAAAAAAAAAACATAATTAGGAGTAAGGTCACGCTCAGGCAAATAGAAGCAGAGGAGTGCAACCCTTATTAAGAACAGGGCATTATAAATTTAAATAATAAGAAAAGAATTGTTATAATAAGATGATAATGAATGCTCAGCATACATAGGAAAAAATTGAGATAACAATAACTGAAAAGGGGAGGATCCAAAGACCCAAATTTGCAAAGGGGAATGGAGATAAGGCATGTGCAGAATAAAATGGACAACTGTATATATACAACTATCCTTTGCATATTCATGATGCTAACCACACATCAAAGATTCAGAACTGTTGTATATAACATAAAACAAGAAGAATCAGAGGGAAAACCCACAAAAGCCAACATAAATAAAGAAAACAGAAGCACAAAGACAAGGAAGCAATGGAAACACTGAGCTACCAGAAAACAAAAGATAAAAAGACTATTAAAAGGCCTCATATTTCAATAATCACCCTAAATGTAAATGCATTGAACTCACCAATAAAAAGGCACATAGTTGCAGATTGGCTCAAAAAACAAAACCCAACTATATGCTGCCACCAGGAGACACATCTGAGCTTCAAAGAGGAATATAGACTCAAAGTGAAAAGGTAGAAAATGATATTTCAAGCAAATGGCATTCAGAGAAAAGAGGTAGTAGCGGTACTAATATTATATGAAATAGACTTCAAAATCAGGGAGTCCTGAAATATGTAAAGCAATTACTAACAGAACGAAAGGGTGAAACAGACCAAACCACTATCGTAGGAGGGGACCTAAGTACCCCATTGTTGGATATGGATAGATCATCAAACAGAAAATCAATAAAGAAATAACATCCTTAAATGACACATTAGACCAACTGGACATAATTGACATTTACAGAGCCTTCCATCCCAAAACAGCTGTTTATGCATTGTTCTCTAGTGTACATGGAACGTTCTCAAGAATCGACCACATACTGGGACACAGAGATAGCCTCAATAAATATAAGAGGGCTGAAATCATATCAACCATATTCTCTGATCATAATGCTTTGAAACTAGAAATCAACTGCAAAAAGAAAACAAGAAGAACCACAAATACATGGAGAGTAAATAACATGCTACTGAAGAATAACTAGGTCACAGAAGAAATAAAAAGAGAGATCAAGAGATACATAGAAACAAATGACAGTGATAGTACAACATATCAAAACTTTTGGGACACACAAAAAAAAGCATTCATGAAAGGAAAGTTCATATCTTCACAGGCCTATCTCCAAAAACAAGAATGAGCCCAAATAAACAACCTAATGCTTCATCTTAAAAAACTAGAAAAGGAAGAACAAATGAAGCCTAAAAAAAAAGCAGGAAGAAAGAAATCACCAAAATTACAGCAGAAACCAATGAAATCGAAAATAAAAAAAAAAATAGAAAAATAAATGCAGCAAAGAGTTGGTTCTTTGAGAAGGTTAATAAAATTGACAAACCCCTGACTAGACTCACTAAAGAAAAAAGAGAAAAGACACAAATAAACAAAATCGGGGATGAAAGAGAGGAAATTATGACTGACAGCACAGAAATGCAAAGGATCATACAAGAATACTATGGAAAAGTATTTTAATAACCAAATTTAATAACCTAGAAGAAATGGACCAGTACTTAGAAAAATACAATCTTCCTAGACTGAATCAAGAAGATCTGGAAAATCTAAATAGACCATTCGGCAGTATGGAAATTGAAACGATCATCAAAAGCCTACCAAAAAGTAAAAGTCTAAGACCAGATGGCTTCACTGTTCAATTCAACCAAATATTCAAAGAAGATTTAATACTTCTCCTCCTCAAACTCTTCCAAGAAATCGAAGAAGAGACAATAATTCTCAACACATTTTATGAGGCCAATATTACTCTGATACCAAAACCTAGTAAAGATAACACAAAAAAAGAAAACTACAGACTCATATCTCTCATAAACACAAAAGTAAAAATCCTAAATAAGATCCTAGTGAACTGAATACAGCAACATATTAAAAAGATTATACACCACGATCAAGCAGACTTCATTCCTGGGTGAAGGGGATGGTTCAACACATGCAAATTGATTAATATGATACACCACATAAAGAAATTAAAAAATAACAACCATATGATCATATCAATAGATGCAGAAAAAGCCTTCCACAAGATACAGCATCCATTTATGATAAAAAAAAAAAAACTTAACAAAATTGGCTGTCCACTATCACCACTGTTATTCAATATAACATTGGAGGTCCTAGCGAGTGCAATCAGACAAGAGAAAGATATAAAAGGCATCCAAATAGGAAATGAAAAAGTCAAACTGTCACTATTTGTGGATGACATGATTCTCTATATAGAAAACCCTTAAAGACTCTACAAGAACGCTACTAGAAACAATAAGCAAATTCTGTAAAGTTTCAGAATACAAAATCAATTATCAAAAATCCATAGTGTTCCTATATTCTAATAATGAAGTGGCAGAAAAAGTAGAAAAAATAATTCCTTTTGCAATTGCACTAAAAAGAATAAAATATCTAGGAATAAATTTAACGAAATATGTGAAGAACCTAAATAATGAAAACTATAAGACTCTATTAAAAGAAATCAAAGAAGATACAAAGAAATGGAAAGACATTTCATGTTTTGGATTGGAAGAATCAACATAGTTAAAATGACCATATTACCTAAAGTATTATACAGACTTAATGCAATCCCCATCAAAATCTCATTGGTATTTTTTAAAGAAATAAAACAAACAATCATCAGATTTGTAGGGAAGTACAAAAGGCTTCGAATCGCCAAGGCCATCCTGAGATAAAAGAATGAGACTGGAGGCATCACCCTGCCTGACTTCAAATTATACTACAAAGTGACAGTAATCAAAACAGCATGGTATTGGCAGCAAAACAGTTACAAGGACCAGTGGAACAGAATCGAGAGTCCATAGGTAAACCCATATTTATATGGCCAAATAATTTTTACCAAAAAAGCCAAAAACATACAGTGGAGAAAGGAAATCCTCTTCAATAAATAGTGCTGGGAAAACTGGAAGGCCACCTGCAAAAGAATGAAACTAGACCGTTGTCTATCACCACACACCAAAATTAACTCAAAATGGATTAAGGACCTAAATATAAGACCTGAGACAATAAAATGCATCGAAAAAAACATAGAAACTAAACTGAAGGATGTTGGACTTAAAGATGATTTTGTGAATTTGACCTCAAGGGCAAGGGAAGTAAAAGCAAAAATAAATGAATGGGACTAGATTAAATTAAAAAGCTTCTGCTCAGCTAAAGAAACCGTCAACAAGGTAAAGAGAGGACCATCCAAATGGGAAAATATATTTGCAAGCAACGCCTTCAATAAGGGCCTAACATCCAAAATATACAAAGAACTCATACAACTCAATAACAACAGAGAAACAAATGATCCAATCAAAAAATGGGCAGAGGACCTGAACAGACACTTCTCCCCGGAGGACATACAAATGGCCAACAAATATATGACAAGATGCTCAACATTGCTAGTTATTAGGGAAATGCAAATCAAAACCACAATGAGATACCATCTCACACCTGTTAGAATAGCTATAATCAACAGGACAAGTAATAACAAATGTTGGAGAAGACATGGAGAAACAGGAACCCTCATACATTGCTGGTGGGACTGCAAATTGGTACAGCCACTATGGAAAACAGAATGGCTGTACCAAAAAACTAAGAATTGATCTACCATATGATCCAGCAATCCCTCTACTGGGTATTTACCCCAAAGAATTGAAAACTCATATCCAAAAAGATATTTGCATACCAATGTTCATAGCATCATTATCCATGGTGGCCAGGACATGGAAGCAACTAAAGTGTCCTACGATAGATGATTGACTAAAGAAGCTGTGATACATATATACAATGGAATATTACTCAGCTATAAGAAGAGATGAAATACTGCCATTTGTGACAGCATGGATGGACCTCGAGATAATCATGCTAAGCAAAATAAGCCAGACAGAAAAAGTTGAAAATCACATGATATCACTTATATGTGAGATATAAACCTAAAAGCAACAAATGAACAGGAGGAAAGTGAAGTGGGTAAAGGGGATCAAATATATGGTAGCTGAAGGAAACTGGACATTGGGTGGTAAACATACAATAGAATATACAGATGTCAAATTATAATGTACACTTGAAAATTATATAATTGTATTAACCAATGTTACTCCAATAAACTTAATTTAAAAATAAATAAATAAAATTTTAAAAAATTCAGTAACTGATATAGGCACTGTAATCAAGCAATGTAAAACTGTTTAGGTTGACTTTCCCATCTTTCTAAGCATAATCATGAAAATAGTACTTGATTTCTAGACCTCTTTTAAAACTTGATGCTAAATTCAATGTGTGAACACTGTCATAATAGCTGAGATTCTTGATCACAATCTCTAAAATGTTATCTAAGAAACATATATTTAGAGCAATTTGTTGAAAAATCTCATCTTGATCCCCAGTAGCCTTAAATAAGCAACTACTTATGTTCAATTTTGCTTTCATACTGATGCCATCCTTCTTCAGGGGTACTGTCTACTTGGAGAATAGATGCTGTCAGGAGAGCGCTTCAGTGCTCTCCTACCCAAACCGCCAGAATTAGTGTCCTTACTTCTAGCCTCCTATACATTTCTGATTCTAATTACTTGTTTTTATAATTACTTAGGCTGAAAAAATGATTAATTAGGCTGAAAAAATCCTTAATGTTAAAAAGTTAAGGGAAATTTCTTAATCTGATTTTAAAAATCTACAAAAAAAAAAAACCTATAACTAATATCATTCCTAATAATAAGAAACTTAAAACTTTCCTACTAGGATTGGGTAAAATGCAAGGATATTCTCTCTCATCACTCTTTTTTAACACTGTACTGATAATGTATAGCTAATGCAATAAGAAAAGGAAATAAAAATATACTGATTGAGCAGGAAGAAATAAAACTGTTTATGTTTGCAAATTACATAATCATCTATGTAGAAAATCTGAAAAAAATTATAGAAGAGTTCTTGGAACTAATAAGCAATTATAGCAAGGTTGCAAAATACAGGGTTAATATGCAAAAGTCTATTTCTTTCCTATATGCCAACAATAACTAATTGCAGTTAGAAATTTAAATCACAATACCTGAGAGAAGAAAGCTGGAGGCAAAACGCTCCCTGATTTCAAACTATATTACAAAGTTATAGAAGTCAAAACGGAATGGTATTGTGATAAAAATAAACACAGAGATCAATTGAGCAAAATAGAGAGCCTTCTTGAAATAAACCCATGCATATATGGTCAATTAATTTATAACAAAAGATCCAAAAATATACAATGAGGAAAGGACAGTCTCTTTAATAAATTGTGTTGGGAAAATGGGATAGCCACATAAAAAGGATGAAATTAAACCACTGTTTTACACCATATACAATTAACTCAAAATAGATTAAACCTGTGAATATAAGACTTGAAACCGTGAAAGTCCTAGAAGAATACACAGATGGTAAACTCTTTGACGCTTGTCTCAGCAATGATATTTTGGATTTGATAGCACAAGCAAAGACAACAAAAACAAAGATAAATAAGTGTGACTGCATCATACTAAAGAGCTTCTTCGTAGCAAAGGAAATCATCAACAAAATAAAAAGGTGACTAACAATATATTTGCAAATATATTTGAATATATTTGAAAATATTTGAAAATCATATAACTAATAAGGGGTTAATAGTCAAAATATATAAAGAACTTATGCAACTTGATAGCAAAAATAATAATAATAATAATAATAAAAAAAAAGATACTTTTCCAAACAAGATATACAAATGGCCAACAGGTACAAGAAAAAGTATTCAACATTACTAACATCAGGGAAATGCAAATCAAAACTACAATGAGATATCACCTCACATCTGTTACAATGGCTATTATAAATAAGACAAGATATAACATGCGTTGGTGAGGATGTGGAGAAAAGAGAACCCTTGTGCACTGTTGGTGAGAATGTATATTGGTACAACCACTATGGAAAACAGTATGGAGTTTCCTCAAAAATAGAACTACTATATGATTCAGCAATTCCATTTTTGGGTATTTATCTGAAGAAAACACTAACTTAAAAGATATATGTACCCCCATGTTCATTGCAGCATTATTTACAATAGCCAAAACAAGGAACCAACCTAAGTGTCATTCATGGATGAATGGATAAAGAAGTCATGATTTTGTGTGTGTGTGTGTGTGTGTGTGTGTGTGTGTGTGTGTGTGTGTATTTTTACTTGCTGTAATAAGAAGTCTCTCTTCTCTCCACCTTTTCTACTGTGGTGATGACAGAGGTGGCCAAGTACAGAGGCTAGACTTCTGTCCCTACTTAGTGATAATGAGAGATATCTCTCTACAGTGTCAATGAAAAGTACATTGGAAGCAGCACTAAGGCAACATAGGTCTCTCAGGAAGATTTTTATTATCAGGGGCCTTGTACAGATCCTGAACTTCTATCCCCATTCAGCAGAATGAGGCACTCTGCTCCCCTTAGGGCATTAATTGAGGCCAGTAGGAAACATATAAATAAAAATTAATTAAATAAATAAATAATAAACAAAAAAATGACACACCCTCCCCAAATAGATAAAGGACATAAAGGTGAACCATGTGGAAAATTTAGAATTGAAAAATACAGCAACCTAAATAAACTCAATGGGTGGGCTGAACAGCAGATCAGAGAAAACTAAGGAAAGAATGAATGAACTATAAGTTATAACAATAAAATTACATAGTCTGAACAATATAAGAAAATAAACTGAAAAATGAAAAGGGGCAGAGCCACAGAGACATGTGGGACTCTAACAAAAAATTTAATATTAATGCCATTGGAGTTCTAAAAAGAGAGGAAAAGAGGGCGAGACTGAAAAAGTATTCAAAGAAATAATAGCTAATTTTTTTCCCAATTTGAACCAGAGACAAAAACAGGTTCAAAAAGTTTATCGAGTTCCAAGTATGATAAACCCAAAGAAATCCACACCAAGACACATCACAATTAAACTTCTGAATACCAAAAAAAAGAAAGACAAAAATTGTAAAGCATCTTACCTATAGGGTAAAACAATCCCAATAAAGCATTTTTTTTCCATCAAAAAGCAAGGAGGTCTAAATAAAGCGTGACATTTTTCAAGTGTTGAAAGAAAAGAACTGTCATCCGCGATTTTATTATATCCAACAAAAATGTCTTATCAAATGAAGGGAAATCAAGACATTTTCTGATGATGAAACAAAATGAGAGAATTTGTCTCCAGCAGACCCACACTTTAAAAATGGATAAAGGAATTTCTTTAAAAAGCAAGGAAATTATAGAATTAAGAAATTGGAAATATCAAAAATGAAGAAAAATAATATCAGAAAGAATAAAAATATGATTAAATGCTGTAGATTTGATTAAATATGATTAAAATATGATTAAACTCTGAGTAGAGTTTCTTCTCTTGAACTTTCGAAATTATGTTTAACGGTTGAAGCAAAAATTAAGACACTTTCTGATGAGATTCTCAATCTATGTAGAGAAACTATTTGACATCATTATAAGTGGATCTCTGGGTCAGAACCATCCACAGGCTTCTGAAATCTCCATCACTGCACTGGAGCCAAGGGTACCAACGGACCTGGCACATAAGATAATTATTTTCCTTTCGGATGCCAGGGCCACCTGTTCTGTTCTTACTTTCTACTCTGGACTCTTCTCTTCTCGAATCTGCACTGTTTTGAGAGTCACTGGTAAGACAATTTTTCAATACTTCTTTCTACCGTTATATTACCTATAGAATAAGTATCTATTTACTCAAACTTTTCTAATACCCAAGCCCTCTTCTGGGCCAGGACAGTCTTCACCTCTTTAGTCAATTCTTGGCTCATGATTTACAAGATTCACAATTTGAGGGGGGACCCATTTTACAGTAAATAGATAATCTCCTTCTCTGTTCTCCTACAACAACTGACTCTATGACCATAGGCTCTTATGTCAGGTCATTCAACCAATTTATTAATCAAGGTATACAAGGATAATTCTTCAGTCTCTCAGTTACAGCCAATTTGGAAAGAACTTTACCTTGTTCCCCGGAATTTCCAGTTGGATTCATCACTCAGGAGTCAAATCTTATCTTAAGATTCCAGAAGTCCCTACAGAGGACTCTACTTATACCTGTGAGCCAATAGAAGACCTGAGGTTCCTCTTCAAGAAGGAAAAACTAGGATAAGTTTTATAATTCTTTTGATTTTCTCTTCATCTTTTTAAATTCTTACCACGGCTTTTCCTATCCCACCTACTCCTCATCGATTAGCTAACTGAACTGTCTCCTTAAGATTTCTCGGCTCCGCTGGCTCTGCCTATCTACTCAGAGGTGGGGGTAGGCTACCCCAACCCCTGACTATTTATGGGCCGCCTTTCCAGTATCTTTATCTATCTCCTCTTCTTCAACTCTGGCAGAAGGAGTTAAAGTTAACCTAAATCTTCAAAGGTATTTTAATTTCTATGACAATGATCTCAAACTTCTTCTTGCTAATCCAGTCTACTCTCCCTCTGGAGTTATTTTTTTTTTTCCTCAGTAACAGAGATCAAGTCTCTTTTCCTCTTTGTTTTCTCAGTAATTCTGTTTTTGGTCCTTTTCTTGGCGAGCCTTTCCCCCTCACAATATGCATAGACATTCTTAATTCATTCCCGAAGATTCAGTGACCTGTCACCAAAGAGCTCCTCCCCAAACAGCCAGACCCGGAGAGTTACCTATAATATCCTTTTCCCAAAGGCAACTCCGCCAGTTCTTCTTTTTAATCTCAAGCTATCTCCTAAGACTGACTTTTGCAGAAGCCATCCCATTGTTCACACTTTTTCCAGCCAGCTACTTGAGGTTGTTAACTCTGATTGTTTCGATATTTGATGAAATAATTGATCTGATCTCTTTTGGGACCCCAAATGGGAAACTGTGTTCTATAAGGACTTTCTCAGCCATGACCATTGTCACCCTCTCCTTTCTCCTTTACCTGCTGCAAAACTTGCCGCTCAAAAAGTGTCTTGAATGGACAAGAACTCACTCACAGGAGGCAACACTCCTCGAACTCTTATCCAGACCTCCATTTCAGCCAAGACAGACCTCTTCAAGGGAATCAATTGGATCTGTGGAAAAAGAGCTTATTTCATACTAATTCTAGGATGAACAGTGTCTTGTTCATTAGGATATGTTACCTTTGATATGTCTATTGCATGGGACAATTTTCAATCCCATATCCTAACCATCACCCTTTCTGTTTACAAAAACATGCCTTTCCCTTATTTATCACATTAGGTACTGCCTTTTTTTTTTTTTTTTTTTTTGCAAGTATTGCAGGAGCAACTTCAGGCAGCATTGCACTCGGTCTTCAAAGAGAGTTATCAGAGGAACGGCCAACTCCATCAATGAGATAGCTTTTGCCCTGACCCAAATCCAGGGACAACTAAGTTTCGTAGCAGGTATAGTACTTCAAAACTGAAGAGCTCTGGATCTTCTGACAGCAAGACAAAGAGGAATATTTGCTTACCTCGAAGAAAATTACAATTTCTTTGTCAACCGATCGGGACAAGTTTCCACCACTATCCAAAATATCCTTAAATCTGCAGACCATATTGAACACTCTGGCATAAGCACCCTTACTGGAAATTGGCAATCGTGGTTACAGTCCATTCTCCTACTGCTTGTTATTTCCCTAATCTTACTTTTTATTCTCCTTTTTCTAGGACCTCCACTTCAAAATTGCCTTGTTCAATTTGTTTCTTCCAGGGTCCAAGCAATTCATCTGCAGATAGTCTTTCCAAAAAACTATCACCCACTCCTGTTAACAGATCTTATACCATACTGTAGTCCCCTAAATGGGCATCAACAACCTTTGCCCCCAGTCAACAGAGAGCAAGTATAAGGGATCCAATCCTCCACCTTTGTCCTTTCTCAGCCTAATGTAGCTAGAACAGTCATCATCCATAAAAAAACAATGATTTGGGTCCCTAATACTTGAGGGGGAAATGTTAGGTAGTTAGTCAGACATGAGCGACAAGGGAACAAAGGAATGGAGGCCCAGAGACTGCCCAAAGAACAACCCGATGGTAGTAGAATTCTGGATGAGCACATGCACACTAGGCAAAGTGTTATATAGTAGCCAAATGTCAATCAAAATGACCTCATGTGCCAATCATTTAGGAATGCCTTCATAATCACCTATCGTGGACCTAATATAATACAGACCTTCCCACTTATGCATTGTTACAGCCTTCTTCACTGAGAACTCACTTCTCCCTTGGAGCTTCTCTCTCGCTTCTTTTATCCTTTATCTTTTCACCTCCCAAATTTCACAGGGCTACAGCCTTTCTTAGTGTGGCACATCTCCTTCTAAATATACCTTTAATAAATCTTTTTCTAAATCTTATTGACCTGTAATTTTTTTGCTGCATCAGCAGGGAAGAACCGAGAGGAAAAATGCAAATTGCACTTCTGCGTTGTTCCTAACCCCCCATCCTACTGGGGCAACACCAGAGTTCAAATCTCCCCCAAAGGGAAACAAAGATTTCAAATATTCCTAGCAGACACAGGTATGGAGAATCACTGATACGTTACTACAATGGAGTAACGTCATGACTATGAGGATTTGGAGAATAAATATGATTCAAGTATATGCAATTTATTAAGAAGGAATGAAAGCAGACGAGATCACAAGTAGTCATTTTATAGCTCTAACATGAGATGTCTTGAGCTAGGGGTTAAAAGGAAAGGGGCACATTGTTTTACACAGGAGTATTTCAAAATTAAATGTGATTTTAAAGGATACTTGCATAATAGTGTCACTTGAAATTTCAACATTTGTGCATTTAAAGAAGGAACATTTCAAACAAATGCAGTTGTAAAAATCAGGTTTTGTAACTTTTGCAATTTTAGCCTTTCAGAGACACATTGGTGTATTTCAAGATAGGTACAAAGCAGGCAATTTGGAAGCAAAGCGCTCATTTTTACCAGTGAGCACAGTTTCTGGTTTCCACACATGTGCATACATGCTTTAGTTGCTGTGATTGCAGCCTCTTTGTTTACTAAGCCTTGAAAGAAAGAAAAAAAATTTAAAGTTGAAGTCCAGAGTTCATAAGTTTCATCTTCTTGACAAATATCACAATTGAATTTTGCTTCAAGGGACCCCATGTTTTTATTGGACCTTTTTCCACTGTCACAGCTATTAAACCACCTAGAGAGTGGTTATCATTTTATTCTAGAAACTTCTTTGTAAAAAGTCTTCAGCTTAATTAACCAAGGCATATTGTTTTCACCAGTCTGCATCTTTGTTATTCAAATAATTCCAATAGTCAGAGAGGAAGTATTTACTCAGCTAAAATGGAAACAAATTTGCATAGTAAAAGAATAGCAGCCTTGTTATTACCATAATAATATAGAATTGTTCTGCAAATATAATGAAGTTGTGACTATAGCAGTATTCCCAGTCTGAAAGGGTCATTTCATACCCTTAATTAACATAGGAACTCTCTAGACTTCTGGGGGAAAAAAAGAAATTTCTTTTACAAGAGAAGTAGTTTATTCAGAAAACTTAATGGACTTTTTTCTCAAAAGTTTGAATACAAAAACAAAATTGACAGGGATGAGCCCTTATCTGGATTAGAATGCAAAATTTGTAACCATGTAAATCTTCACTTCTTTAAAATGACTTTTTCTTCTCTCTTTCTCTCTGATTCAAACTGGCCTTGGGCTCACTTGCTTCTTTTCTTTCTTTATCCTTCTGCATACAGCACAACCACTTCCTTACTCCTTAAGGCCTTAGGTCAGAATGGAACAGTCTTAGGAACAAAAGTTTACTGACCACAGAAACAGAGTTTTGTTTAACTAAAGGTAACATCATGCAGCTCCACACTCAGGAATGGGGAACAACCCTACCAGTATCCCCTTTAAACCAGACAGGACAGCGCCATGACTGACATCAGGACTTGATGCAATGAGCAACTCTACCTCCTACTCTAGCCCCAACTAATCAGTAGAACACACGACCCCAACTCCCTTAGCTACTAGTGAGTTGTTCCCTATGTAACCTATCCCATAGAGGCCATCGGGGAGCCAGGTCTTCCCTGGCTACCTGTGTCTCTAGACTTAGCTACCTGTGTCTCCAGACTTAGAGCTATTTTCTTAAATGAACCTCTACTTTGCTGCAAACTCCTGTCCATGTCTTTTCTGCCTATTGATGCATGCAGGCAAAATGAACCCCTTGAGTCTGGTACCAAATATGAGAAGTATTAAGAAATAACTGGTAGGTATAGGCATCACTAAAAGTTCTCTTTTGTTTTATTTTTTAATTTACTGGATTAATTCTGAGCTACTTGTAAATGAGCTTTAGCTGAGTAAAAAATGATCAGATATAAGGTCTGGAGAGTCTCAGTGCTTCTTTATAAGTGTATGTTCTATCCAATCATTTCAGAGGATGACCTAGAGTGAGAAAATGTTAGAGAAGGAGGGAGATATGAGAGGGGTATTTCACCAAGAAATCTCCAGAGGGATTTAATTTTAGAGAGAAATGGTAAGGACGTGAAAAGGCAAATGTCGAGTCAGAACAAAGGAGGAGGGAATAGAAGAGGAAAGATGAGTGTAGAAAGCGAGGAAGACACCGGCAGCCATCTCAGCTCCAACTTGCCAACCCCACTCAAGGTATGAGCCCCTCTCCCAGCCTGGTCCGTCTCCTGCTCAGCAAGACTACCAAGAACTGTCCATCACAGCTTGCTGTCCTACTGTCCTGTCACCCAGATTGAAGAGGTCTGAAAGATGTTAGAGCAGCCCCGACATGGTGAGCATAAGGATGTGAGCCCCCTCTTTTGGGAGAGGTCTAGAGCTCATCTCCCCAAACCAGTAACCATTCCAGAGAGAGGAGACATTTCAGTCACATTTCTCTGTTTACCTCTGTGTGTATGGAGATAAGAGAGGAGGCATCTGAGAAATGCAAAGGGAAGGGCTTACAGAAATGACCCACTCAGCTGATTATAGATTAACCACATACTATAGATCTCTGAATGACCTTCTGGAAATTCTTGTCAAACCTACAAGAGAACGGATTTGTAAATAGATAGGACTGAATGTCCAAATTCCTCCAGGTATCGCTTCCTGCAACAGAGAAGCTGGGTTGCCCCAGGCTACTGTTTTATTTCTGCAGCACCTGCATGCTTTCAAGGAAAGGACAAAGAGGTCTCAGATCTGAGGTCATCAAAAAGGGCAGTAGGATTGTCAGTATTGGGGCGATCTAAATCCCTCCTTGTGCCAGTGGCCTCGGTCTTTTCCGCCAATGCAGTAAAGAATTACAGATCAGTGAAGTTGAAGAAAGGTAAGATTTATTGAAATATGTTTCAAAAGAGAAACAAGATATACCAGAGAGAGCTGTAGCCTCATAGAGGTGAGGAGGTCTGTCTTATATCTGGGCCACGATGGGAGGTTACAAGGGTGATCCTACCTGATTGATGTGAGGTCATTTTGATGGACAGTTGGGTATTATATAACCTATTGTCAACTGCTCATGTCTTTACTCAGAATTCAGTCTGTTATAATTAGATTCATGGACTTCTAGGCATATGTATGACATAATGATGGTATAATGAGACTGAGATGAAAAGCAGGTCAGAGTACTCCTTATTTTGCAATCATTCATGGCTGGCCTAAATGAGTTGCTATCCTGTAGTCTTTTATTTCCTTGTGTTCCAGGATGTAGGGGTACTGTTATTTGAAAAATGAGTTTTTTCTGGGAGGTCTTAGTGTCGGCCTTTTGGGTTGGGCCATCAGTGTTGTGATTTCTATGGCTATGGAGCTGGGCCTTCATTCTCATCACTCACGGCTAACAGGATCACAGAGAACTGACTGACAAACTGCACCCTTCCCTTGGAGAGGGTGGTGATATTGTCTTTTTCTTCTTGTCTTCAAACCCCAAGTCTCACTTCTTGTGAACTGTAAACCCTTAAGGTAGCTGTTGCCTCTTTCTTTGGGGAGCCAGTGGGGTGTAAAGCATCAGAACTTGGTCTCCAATAGGCTGGGTAAGCCCCAGGCCAACTATATACTTGTGTGACATTTGCTGAGGTCCTAAAACTTTGAATTTCAGATTCTTCCTATGTAAAATGGGAGTCATGGTGTTCTAGAAGACTGAATGGGAAAACATATGTCAATTGCCTCTGATGTAATAGCATATAATCTATAGACTAAACCCAAGAAGGCTTAGTGATGGTGCTGTATGAGTTTACTACTGCTGTAGTAACAAACTGCCACAAACTTAGTGGCTTAAGACAACACAGAATTTACCATCTTGTAGTTCTAGAAGCCAGAAGTCTGATATGTGTCTCACTGGGCTGAAATCAATGTGTGGCAGGGCTGTCCTCCTTCTGGAACCTCTAGGAGAGAATCTGTTTCCTTGCCTTCTGGCTTCTCAAGGTTACCTGTGTTGCCTGGCTCATGGCCCCAGATCAGGCTCATTCCAGTCTCTGCTTCCATCATTACATCTTCTCTGACTCTGACTCTCCTGCTTTCCTTCTTCCTTTATAAGAACGTTTGTGCTGACATCAGGCCCCCCGGGATAACCCAGGATGTTCTCCTCAATTCAAGATCCCCTTAACTTAATCCCATCTACAAAGGCTCTTGGTCATATAAGGTGACATATTCACAGGTTCTGGGAATTAATGTGGACATTATTCTGTCTACCACATGATAAAAGTCTTGAAAAGTGAAAGCAAAGACACTTTGCTTTGGATAGAATCAAGGGGAAATTGTACGAGTACAAGCCTTTCAACCTACATGGGAGGAAGATGAAGGGTGTCTGGGGATAGGTCTACATGGACCAAACAAAACATAGTGTCTGAAAGCTATTTAAAGTTACCAGATAACCAGTAAAGAAATTGAAATAATTCATGTCAAAAATTGGAAGGAGGCGAGAACAAGTAAAATAGCAGGTTAAAAAAAAAAAAAAAGAGAGCTAAAATATCATTAAGAATGTGGTCAGTGTGTGAAGCCCACAGGAACAAAATGAAGAACTTAAGAAAAAGGGCAAAAACATATTTAGAGCTATGAGAAAAACCACTGGCAGAATTAAAATCTGAATCAATCTCTCTCTCTCTCTTCTCTCTCTTTCTTGTCTCTCTCTCTCTCTCTCTCTCTCTCTCTCTCTCTCTCTCTCTCTCTCTCTCTCTCTCTCTCTCTCCCCACCCACCCCTCCCTGCCTGTCTCTGTCTGTCTGTCTCTGTCTGTCTGTCTGTCTGTCTGTCTCTGTCTCTGTCTCTGTCTCTGTCTCTGTCTCTGTCTCTCTCTCTCTCTCTCTCTCTCTCTCTCTCTCCCCCCTCCCCTCCCTCCCTCCTTCCCTCTCTCATTAGCTTATTTGCACTTTTGTTGGCTGGAGTAAAAACATCCAGAGAGAGAAAGTATTTTTTTGAGGCCCTGTTTACAGAAAATTCCCTTTGTCTATCACAGAGCAAGATTACATCTTATAGAAATTGTGAAGCTCTAGTTTGATGACTATGCTCTTCCAGTGGGCTCTGCTACAATGTTTTGCTCCCTCACTTCAAACCCTGGTTAGTGATGTCTTAGGGGTGAGGAGAGTTAAGCACATGTGCTCAACCAACTGCACTGAACCAGAAATCCTGGGGGTGTATCTGTGCAGGCTTGTATGCTTTCCCAAAATCAAGGGCATGAACTTTGTAGACGGCAGGTACGTAAAATGCTGTTTCTGACACTGTCATGCCACGTACTCTGGGGGTCCACTGCAGCACCAGCCAAAAGGAAGCAGCCCCCAAGGCTGTACTTTTTTCAAAAAATCACTGTTTGTATGCATTTATTTGATTTTTAAAAACTATGAGGCACAAATGTTTTACTGAAGAAGGACGTATGTAAAAGACATTGCCGGGTGTGTTACTGGAAAAGGGTCAAGCATGAACAAGAAAAGGAATAACTCTGGAACCTCTTCTGCTTTTTGTTGTGTTTCTGTCATTTGAAATTATGAAACAAAAGGTAGTGGAGAAGTAGTTAATAATCCAGATCCAACACAAGGCAGCCTGGGTTTGAAGCCCAGTGGGCACCACTCACTCATCATCATTAATTTAAACAAAGCACTCATAATAATGCCTGGCACATAGAAAACAGTCAATGTTTACTTGACAGATCAGTTCAGATACTCCATGAATTAACCATTACCGTTTATAATGTGCCCTCCCCAAGCCGAAAAGTGGTCATCCAAAGAGAATGCTGGTCAGTTCTGAATCCAAGCAGAAGGGATTCTTCCTTCCAGATGTCTGTAAACTTCATGCTGGCCCAAGAAGGTGGAAGAACCAGCTCCCTGAAGAAAGGAGATGGAAACTCTGCTTATCTTCTGTGGATTGTTATTTTTATTAGTATGTTTATAAAAAAGATGCTAGCTCAATTCCAGAATATGAATTTAGTTATTCCCTACAAATCCATTGGTAGCTTGAGAAAGTCCCAATTTACAGTTAGATGTGGACACTATACCCTTTACTGTCGTCTGTCCCCCAGAAGCTGACGCAGAGATGAGACCCCAGAAGAAGTTTATCCGGCAGGTGTAGGGTACCTCAAGGGAAACAGGGATGTGAGACCGGGAAGGGGAGAGACAGGAAGGCAGCAATCAAGGAGGCATACAGGCCATTAGAGTTCCACCTCACCAGGAGACTGTGGAGCCCACACCTTGGTTATCCCAGAGGGCCAAGGAAACTGAATCTTCATACAGCAACCTATCAGTCAAGGTGGATGCATGGCCAGGGCTGTTCATTTCCCCGCACTCAGACCATGGGGACATGGACAAGGGGCCTCTTGAGACTAAGAAGCCTGCTCTCGAGCAAAGAGGAGGTGCAGATGGAATTGGGGTAGAGCCTATAGGCCAGGCAGTTGTGTTTGTCACTCACCAACAGATTCAGCAATATTAACATTTACGGAAAAGATTCTGGAACCCAGCATAGAGAGATCCAGGTGAAGACCATTCTTTTGTGAAGGTGACCTGGACATACCAACCTCACCAGCCTTGCTGGTATTGGCATTGAAGGCAGGAAGATTAGGAAGGAAGAGCACAGGCTCTGAGAGCAGACTGTCTAGGACTGAATCCCTGCTCTGTCACCTACTAGCTCTGTGATCTTGAACAAGTCACTTAGTGTCTCTGTGCCTCACTTTTCCCCTCTGTAAAAAAGGGGTGATAATAGTAGTAGCCTGGTAAGGTTGTTGTGAGGATTTAATGCGTTCATATAGATAAAGCACTTAAAATGTACCCAGCCATAAGTGCTCAAACATTTTTATTCTATATCTTTCATGAATTGCTTTTGTTTATAAATGCTCTGACACAGTGAGTGCTCAAAGAGTTTAACAATAACTCATTCACTATAATAAATCAAGAATTGATGGAGGCATTGCTGTGAAAATGAAAACAAGTCATCCATTCTATCATGAGCTGGTCTCCAGGGAACCAGGGGAATGTAAGTAGCCAATGAGTTGGCGGTAGAGGCCTCTTATAGAATAACTTTGTCAACCAAAGAGTCCCTACTAGATTATTGTGATAATCTAGCATTCAGTTCTGAATCCTAGTAGCTTGCAGATATAAAATAAAATAATCTAGAAAAAAATTGGGTCTTAAAAATAACCTGTGACATGCACAAATTCTTTAAATTGGTAATTTTAGAGGCATTTGAACTTAGCTGCTGCTGGGCAACATGGTTCCACTGTGCTCTGTCATTTAATATCATTATCAGTTCCAGCAAAGGTGAAATGGCTTCTATAATAGGCAAGTTAATAACTTCTACAAATAGAGGTGAGAGAAAGCATAAAACTGTTATCACTTTTTTTATGCATGAAATAAAATGAGAACTCTCTATTAAAAAAAAAAAAAGTCTTTCTAACACCTGCCAAGGAACAATGTTCAAATGATGCCTTTTAATGAGATAACATTTCATCTGAATCTATTGCTATGCACTCTTCAATGCCCTCTCCAGGTAGATTCCCCGCTTTCTAGCCCAAACTAGTTTTGCTAGAAGCTGTTAGATTCTCAGTTCTCCACCCAGGAGACAGAAAGACATCAGCCTGAGACTACACTGCCCTCTGCTTTACATCAGAGGCCAATCAGGTAGAGAAATTTTCAAGGAAAGTTATTCTTCATTTTTAATAAATTTTATGAAATTTATATAAGAGCTTTGCATGGAAAGTGAAGTTAGACTGTAACAGTTGCAAAGTCTCTCACTCTTCAGAGGCAAAATTAGTACATTTAGAGCTGGCTGGACTATAGAGTTTGCACGGTCAGTTGAGATTTGGAGTCAGGCTCATGCTAGGCTCCATCTCTGCCTGTCCCAGTTGCGCCATCTTGAGTAAGTTGGTCAACCTCTCTAAGCCTCAGTTTTCTCATCTATGAAATGAGTTAATCACAAGGATACCCAAAAATTAAAGAAATAAATGTATGCGAAGTCACCAGCAGAGTGTGTGATGCTTAGTATTTCAATAAACATTGGTTATCATTATTACTTCAATTTTCTCCTTAAAGATGTAGAAACTCAGAAGCCTTGATTGAGGGTCCTAAGGTATTTTGTCTGCATAGAGCTGAAGGAGAGGGTAATCCTAGGCCACAGCCTCATCTTTCGCCAAGTGTCCTGGGCTCCAATGAGCTTCTTTCACCCAGTTGTTGCCTCAGCAGACACCTAGCCTCGACCCTTTGCCTGACCAATCCCATTGCCTCACACAAGGAAATGTTGCCTTCTCTCCTAGCAGAGAAGTTATCTGGAGGTACTACAGGTGTTATTCTGCAGAGGACAATGTGAAATTCTCAAAGTGGGGAAAAAATTCCATATGCCAAGAGCAATTGTGTTGAGGTTGTGAGGTCTGAAGGAAGTGGCCTTCAACTGACTAAATTTATTGAAATACAGGAAAGTTCGTTTATTCATTACTATATTCATTCATTTGCAACTATTTATTGAGTACAATCAATCATTTGCCAAGCAAGTCTTCTGGGTACTTTACGTTGAAGGAAAAAAAGCATAACAGTGGGGCTACAGATGGGCTCTGCAAGCCCTCCCCCTCCGCCCGCCACCCCGAGCACCTGGTGGGTGGACTAGTTCCCCTTTCGTGTGGTTTGTCACACCCAGCATGACTGAAACTCATACTAGGGCATTCCCAGAAGATCTCACTGAGCAAGTGGCCCCTCCAGTAAACAAGTTTGAATAGGTGACAGTTCATATTGATGTAAAACCTTATGCCACCAAAATAGCATAGATGATAGCAGGGGCCGTCCATGCATTGTCTCAGTACCAATAGTTGTTCTTTCAATGTCCTTACAATAGATTCCATAAGCAGAGCCACTGCTGAGCATCAGACCCTCGCAGCGCACCCCAAGGTCATTGCTCAAGGACAGATCTAAATCATTACTGTTAATGAATTTGGATTGGAATTCCAACTCAGCCATTTATAACCTTTGTTCCTTCAGTGGAGCATTTAATCTTTCCTGTCTCCAACTTCTCATCGGACCACATGAATGATAATATTTATTTTGCAAAAGTGTTGTAAGAGTTAGACAGTAAATATCAAGCCATTGGTTGCCTACAGAGAATGGGTGCTAAGTCAGTGGTAGCATTGTTATTATTTCACACCTACACAAAATACATACACATATGCACACATTGAGGTAGGTGAAAACATGCATGTTAATTTCTGTTTCTGTGTATAAAATATTTAGCCTAATAATGAAGAAGAGGGAAAAAAATAAATACTCATGGGATTACAAGGAATAAATACATTTACTTAGTCAAGTGAAAAATTTTAGAAGATACTGCTTAGGGTCATGAAGTCAATTTCTTTCTTAACTCTTGAGGTAAGGAAAATATATTTTATTAAAAACTGTGAAAATAGTCATAAAAAACTGAGATTTAAACTCATTTTTGAGAGATGAAATCAGTGTTTCTCATTTATTTTCTCAGATATTCTGAGCAAATAAAAGAGAAATCACATCTATGAGTATGTATTTAAGGTTGACTTACATTTCTGTAGTATAAGAAGTTAGGAACATGCTGTAGAAATGCATGACTACTAACACACTTGGCGATCATCTCCTTCTCACCTCTGAGAGAAGATATTGTTCTTCTACTACTTTATCGTTCTGCTACTTTCAGATAAGCAAGTGAACTCAGGATGGAGTTACAGTGACAATAACCCCATGCATGAGGTTGAGGCAGGTGGCCTATCATCTCAAGAGCCAGACTCTTCAGTTGTCTGACTTTGGGCAAGTTCTCCACCAAGCTGTGCCTCGGTTTTCTCTACTGTAAAATGAAGACAATAGCACCCCAAACTTATTTTAGGATTTAATTAGTTTATACTTATAGTACTGTTTGTGAAATAATGTTTTTGACTTTATTGGCCTTTTAAAAACCATTCAACTTAAAACAAACCTTAAGACCTCATGGAGAAGTTACACTTGATAATAAAAAAAATAGGAAACTTTCTCAATCAAGAGAATCTGTGGAAAACCTATAGCTAACATCATACTTAATGGTGACATAATGAATGCTTTGTCCTAAGACTGGGAAAAAGACAGGAATGCTGACTCACTTCAACTCTATTACCATTGTACTGAAGGTCTTAACCTTGCAATATGGCAAGAAAAAAGAAACAAAATAAATTTGAAAAACATAAATATAGGAAAGGAAGAAACAAAATGCCTTTATTTGCACATGACATAATTGTTTACATCAAAAATCCTAAGGAATCTACAAAGTATTTACTGGGATTTACAAGGCCAACCTGATCTGGCCTCTTTCCTTCTCTCCACACTCATCTCCCGTAACTCACCCTCATGTTCACTCCACTTCCTTTTCTCTCTCTTTAGAACACTCTTGCCCCACATCTTCCCACAGATCCTTAATGCATGAATCTCTTTGTTTATTCACTCCCCGGATGTTTTTTATTGCAGAGACACTTACCCTGACATGCTATTTCTTCCTTCTCACTGCCTGTACTTCCTCAAAGCACTAATTCTACCTGAAATTAAAGTACATATTTATCAGCTTACTTGTTGTTTATCTGTCCACTAGCTTTTAAGCTTCTGGAGACAGAACACTTGCCTGTCCTATCCTCCAGAGCTTAGATCTGGCTGGTGCATAGTAGACATGGCCCACATACTTACATACATACATATGCACATACATCCATGCATATACACATAGGTACACACATACACACATACTCACAGACATACATACTGGCTGAACAAGGAGACCAGAGTGATGTAATGAATTCTCATTGGTTTCTTTACATAAAGTACTTATGTTTTCTACTGGAAAGTTGAGATCTTATAAATCTCTCCATATAAATCTCTGCAGGAGATCTCTATTTCTCCACATGAGAATTCTACTTCTCATGTCTGCAGAGATGTGCTACAGAATGATTTCACAGATTTTGAAGATAAAAAAATGTGCCAAGCTCATATTCAAGTTCAGCTGCTCTCGACCTCGACTAGAAATATAAATATTTATTAGCTAAAAAGTATATGACTTGGGTCATTCATTTTCCTTGAAAAATAAAAAGATTGTTTCAGTTATATTTCAATTTTAAATAAATAAATAAGGAAAATTGCTTATATATCAATTAGGAAGAAAGAAAGAAAGAAAGAAAGAAAGAAAGAAAGAGAAAGACAAAAAAGAAGGAAGGAATAAAGAGGGAGGGAGGGAGGGAGGGAGGAAAGAGGAAGGGAGGGAGGAAGGAAGGGAAAGGGGAAGAGAAGAAGAAAGAAAGAAGAGTATTTAATTTGTAAGAACCCATCTAGGAAAATTTGATGGTAAGCTGTGTAGATGCCAGATATCATGGTAATTTTCTTGCTGGCTAGATGTACCACAGTTCAACCAGTATTTAATGATAGCGTCCCTTGTCAGCAATACCTAGAACCTTTTCCAAGGGTCAAGTTAACTGGATTTTACAAAGAAATAGCATACTTTCAAATAACACTCCCAAGGCTTGACAGGTATACAGGAAAATTTAATTCCCAAGTATTCAGAACATTTCTGAATACTTATGTGAAAATAGCTGTGAATGTGAAATATAAATGTGACCATCATTCTAATTTGAGTGTTTCTTTGATCCTACAAGAAGAATAATAAGAGGTTACTGCCTTCCTCCCAACTCGTCTGATCCTACTCCAACATGCATCCTAGACCCCAAAGACCATTTCTGGCCCCTGTATCCAGATGAAGAAAATCACAATCCCTGGTGCCTGGTGTGCTTTGAACCAGGTGTCTTTCTGAAGTTAAGAGTAGTAGCCTTCATGAACACTTAGCACATGGAAGACTCAAGCTGACACCACTGGTGACACTTCTCTGTTCTCATTTTGCTGAGATTACAATAACATCCTTATTATTTGTTGAACTAGTACAAAGTGGTAAGTCTGTGTTTTGAACTGTGAAAATACATCATAGATGTTCTGAAGCAATCATTCACTTACTCTGAAACTGTTCTCTGGTTGATATGTACATACTCTCTGGTATGAGGAATACTGAAGAACAAAACTGGGAGGGAAGGATCTAGAAACAGAGAGAATTGAGTTCCAATCCTGATTCTAAAATTACCTGCCTGTGTGGCCTTGGGCCACACCTTTTCCTCAGGATTTTCATCTAAAAAATGGAAATAATAATAAGACCTCCTTCACAGAATATGTTGAAGAAAATGTGAGATAACACATGTAAAGAATTTAGTAAAGTGTCAGCTTTCACTTTGTATCCTTTAGGGCTATATAGTAGGTGCTCTAAGTGCAATGAAAAGAAGGAAGTGCCCTGTGCCCTGTTGAATAAAAGAAGCTGTAGAAGTTGTTACGTATGCTAAAAAAAAAAAAAAAAAAGGAAGTGGAATTTAAAGATGTATAAATAATATGAGCTAATATTCATTGGTGTCAGGGATCTTACACAAGTAATCTCTTTCAGTTTTCACAGCAAAATATGGTAGCATATTTTTCAGGATACTTTTAATTGCTAGAGATCTAAATCTAGCTCAAAATGGTTTGAGACAAAAAGTAGAAAAATCAAGGGAGAGAGGTAGGGAAGGAGGAACAGAGAAAAAGAAAAAGAGAGAAGGGGATGGATGGATGGAGGGAGGAAGGAATAGAGAAAAAGAAAGGGAGAGGAAGGGAGGAAAGGGGGGAGAGACAGAGATAGACAGAGACAGACAGAGATAGGGATACTGAGAGACTAAGAGACTGGGAATGTGTTAGCTTCCATGACTGAGACACCAAGGTAGAAATGGAATTTTGATACAGCTAGAAGGTCCATAGGTTAAACGATATCTGAATGGTTTTCTCTCTTTCTTTCTTCATTCTCCCAGTTACAGTTATATCCTTCTCTCTTTCCCCTTATTTGTGGGCCTCGTTTCCTCCTACTTCAGATAGGCTTTCTCTGTGCCTCTGAGAGCCCCGGGGCTATGTTCTCACAGCACACAATCCAATGGGAGTAGAGGCCCTCTCTCTCCCATGATTCCTATGTCAAATCTCAAGGAAGCATCTAGGTGGGCCCAGATTTACATGCCCACTATTTGCTCAGTCAGTGGGCTTAAACATAGGAACATGGGGTTCCCTGATTGGCACTAAAATAAGGACAAATTAAGCCCAAAGTTAGCAAAAGAATGTAAACAATAAATATTAGATCAGAAACAAATGAACTAGGAACAGAAAAAAATCACCAAAATGAAGGGCTGTTTAAAAAAAAATCAACAAAATAGATAGACCTTTAGTGAAACTAAGAAAAAAGAGAAAAGACTCAAATGAATAAACTCAGAAATGAAAGAGGAAACATTACAACTGATGCCACAGAAATAAAATAGATTGTAAGAGACTACTGTAAACAATTATATGCCAATAGTTTAGATAACCTAGAAGAAATGACTAAATTCCTAGAAACATACAACCCTACCAAAATTTAATCATGAAGAAATAGAAAATCTGAATAAACCAATAATAATGAGTAAAGAAATTGAATCAGTAATCAATATTACCCCCCTCAAAAAAAAAAAAAAAAAAGCCCAGGAATATTTAAAAAAGAATTAATACCTAGACTTCTCAAATTCTTCCAAAAAAATTGAAGAGGAGGGAACACTTTTTAAGTCACTTTATGAGGCCAGCATTACCCTGATAACAAAACCAGAAAATGACAGTACAAGAAAATTATAGACCAATATCTCTAATGATTACAGATGTAAAAATTTTCAACAAAATACGAGCAAACTGAATTCAACAGCACATTAAAAGGATCAGACACCATGATCAAGTGAGATTTATCCATGGATGTAAGGATAGTTCGACATATGCAAATCAACAAAAGTAATACACACATTAACAATATGAAGGAAAAAATTACATGATAATCTTTAAAATGCAAAAAAAGCATTTGACAAAATTTAACATTCTTTCATGATAAAAACACTCAAAAAAGTAGAAATGACCTCAACTTATTAAAGGCCATATATGAAAAGCCCACAGCTAACAACTTACTCAATCGACAGTGAAATACTAAAAGCTTTTCCCCTAAGATCAGGACAAGACAAGAGTGCTCCCTCTATTTAACACAATGCTAGAAGTCGTAACCAAACAATCCAGAGTCCATGTTCTTAACTATGCTGGTACTCTGGTGGCCACGGTCTCCAAACTAGACTAGAACAAAAGAGGATTAAGTCTTAGCCCCAGAGGAAGCCTTCACACCAAAAAAGAGAAGTCTTAGGATGTGAAAGAGTTGATCAATATGAGAAAGAACTTTATAAACATTGGATTGCTCCAAAAATAGAATAAGAGATTCTACAACTCCTCTGATCCTTGATGCAACTCCTTAGGAACAGAATCTGCTGGATGCCCCTTTGCCTTCATGGATAGAGCAAACAGTCCCCAAAGCAGAGATGAATTTCCAAGGGGTCCCCACATGCACCTGCATCAGCACACATGCTGGAATAAAGAATGCCTGCCACTGCAAGGAATTTGGAAGCAGTCCTGTCCCATTCTCTAAGTAGAAGCACAAATGCATAACAAGCCAGCTCATGGTGGGCTGGGGTGTCTAAGCTAGGCCAAAACTGCTCCTTGAGGAGAGGCTGAAGGCAGAGACAAGACTGCATTTTGAAAAGCAGAACTAACATCTTGATGTAGAGTGAGTGAATTCAACTCTCTCCCTAAGGTCATTGACAGAAGGATGTTGTCTGGAAACATTAGAACTTATAGTTTCTTCAAACTAAGTTTCCCCTGCTGTTTTAAAAAGGGAAATAGTTTTAAATACAACAACACATGCTCAGTGTGAAGGTTCAGCTGGCAAGAGGATGCTGATGTGTTCCCTGTGGTACAACTGCTACTTTTTCTGAGAGATTTTTCTTGGTGGGGGGCAAGTTTTTAGATTTTTGGCTCCTGACTTTGATTTCCAGGCATCTGCAACTAAACAACCCATGAGGGTTTGCTCACCTACCTGAGACTGTTCTAAAGTGTAATTGCTGCCACTGACCACAAGCTCAGCAAGCTGTGAACCCACCAGTCTCCAGGGGTGTTTTGAAAGCTTCACTCAAAGGTGCTCTCCTGTCTCTCCTGCCACAGTCCAAAAAACTGCCTATGGTTCTTGAAATTGCCTCTCTTCTCTCATGGCCACTGAACTCCTTGCCAGGTTCCTAATTCTCAGGACAAGTTAAACCAAACAATCAGTGATTATATTTTTAATGACTACAATAATAAAGTCTTTGTTATTTCTGCTGATTTAGATTGCCACAGAAGGGATTTGTTTGGAACTTAGGAAGAATTTTCTAACTATGAGAGTTTTTTGAATCTCGAAGAAAAATTAGTAAGGGTTTAATCTGTCAATATGAGCTAGGCATTTATCCAATGATGCTTAAAAGCACTTAAAAGTAAGCAGGGGAATTTTTTATTCCATTCATGTGGTTTTTAGGCTATAGAATATTTTTTAAAAGATCCAAAAGAATCTTCAAAATCAGATCTTGTATTCTTGCTTTAAAAACCTAAGTGTGAGTATGATACAATTGGTAGTGAATTTTAAACATGGAAGAACATTGAGTGCAGCATGAGATCCTGGACTGGATCCTGACACAGGAAACGACCGTTAATGGAAAGCTGATGAAGTCTGAATAAAATCTGCAGTTTAGTTAACACTAATGTAGCAGTGAAAATTTTTCAGGGGTCTTCCAGTCAAGATGGTGAAGTACATAAATACTGTGCTTGACTCCTTTCATGACCACATCAAAATTACAACCAAACTGCAGAACAAACACCTTTGAAAATTGCCTAAAGTCTAACTGAACAGAAGTCCTACAACAAGGGACATACAGAAGAAGCCACCTCGAGACTGGTAGAAGAAAAGACATTGAAAAGTCTCATCCCACAGCCATGTATGGAGGTTAAAAATTGGGAGAGATATCTCGGCTACGGAGGTCCTCCCAGGGGAGCAAGGGGTTCTAACCCCAAATCAGGCTCCTTAGCCTGGAATACCACTGCCAGGAACTGAAGTCCTCAGAACTTCTGTCTGTGAAAACCAGTGGAGATTGTGGCTGAGTGAGAAAGAGAGCTATGAAACTCCCAAATGCTCCTCTTAAAGGGCCCAAACATGGACTTACTCAATGATGGACTTACTCGCTCTGAGCTCCACCACTATACCAGCAGCTTGAAAGGCACCAGGGATATATGAGAATAACTGAATTGTCTGGCTTAGGAAGAAGGCTAGAAGGAAGCTTTCTCCAGACAGAAGTCCTGGCAGAATCCATTCTTCTTTGGTAAGCCCTCCCCCAAACTCGTGTGTAGACACAGGCAGCTGCCATATCTGAGCCTCCATCAACCTGGTTAACACTGGTCTCCTTACCCTGGTGATTCCATGAGATTCACCCCTCCTCCCCCAGCCAACTTGAGGGCCCACCCAAGCCACTTCCAGTGACTTTTTAATACAAACAGCCTACCTTGGCTCATGCTGTGGACTTTCTTAAACATCTCTCAAAAGTTTACAAAATCCAAACAAGCAGCATCTGACCTCAATGTGCCCCGTACCTTTTGCTGAGCAGCCCCAGGCTTGGCACTAGCAGCAACTGGCCTTGATTCATGACTTGCCATTTCAAGGCACTTCCTTGAAAGTGCAGGGAGTGGCCATATGCAGATTGTTTGGTGGTTCATTCCAGGTGGTCCTGAGCAAGGTACAGGCTGTGGCTCAACTTGGTCTGTGGTGGGGCCCCTCCAAGAAGGTCCCGGGGCCAGCACACTCAGGGCCGCATCTGAGAACGACACACCCAAAGGGCAGAGTGGGCAGGAATAAGAGCTCTGCTAAGTGAATCCTGTTCCATATAGTCAGCCCCTAACTGGCCAGTCCTCGAAATCAATCAGCCTGAGGATCAATCCTCCCATTGACATGCAAACAGCAACTACAACAGGAGGGCATAAACAATCCATACAAGGAACATACCTGGAGCATCCAGTGCAGGTGATCAGAGAGACTGCATTGCTAGGCCCCTACACCATAACATAAGGACACCTACAACATAAGGCTAATCTACTAAAACTGGGCAGCCCTACCTAATACATAGAAACAAACACAGGGAGGCTACCAAAATGGGGAGATGAAGAAACATGTTCCACATTAATGAACGAAACAAAGCTCTAGGAAAAAAAAAAAAAAAACTAAACAAAATGGAGACAAGCAATCTACCCAGATGCAGAGTTCAAAACACTGGTTATAAGAATGATCAATAAATTTAGAAGAGAAATAGATGAACTCAGTGAGAACTTTAACAAAGAGATAGAAAGCATAAAAATAGAGATAGAAAACATAAAAAAGAATCAGTCAGAAACGAAGAATGCAATAACTGAAATGAAGAATACATTAGAAGGAATCAACAGTAGGTTAGAAGAAGCAAGGAGCATATCAGTAATTTAGAAGATAAGGTAGCAGAAAACACCCAATCAGAACAACAACAAGAAAAAAGAATCCAAAAACATGAGGATAGTTTAAGGGGCCACTGGGACTATATCAAGGGTACCAACATTCAAATCATAGGGGTACCAGAAGGAGAAGACAGAGGGCAAGGAATTGAAAACCTATTTAAAAAAATAATGACTGAAAATTTCATTAACCTGGTGAAGCAAATAGATATACAATGTTAGGAAGCAGAGAGAGTCCCAAACAAGATGAACCCAAAGAGGCCCACATCAGACATATCGCCATTAAAATGCCAAAGGTTAAAGACAAAGAGAGAATCTTAAAGGCAGCAAGAGAAAGCTTAAGGGAGCTGTCAGCTGATTTCTCAACAGAAACTGTGCAGGCCAGAAGATCTTGACACAAAATATTCAAAGTGATGAAAAGCAAGGACCTACAACCAAAATCGCTTTACCCAGCAAAGCTATCACTTAGTATGGAAAGACAGTTCAAGAGCTTCCTAGACAAAAAAAAAAAAAAGCTAAAAGAATTCATCAACACCAAACTAATATTATGAAAAATGTTAGAGGGAATTCTTTAAGAAGAAGGGGAAAATATTTAAAATATGAATAATAAAATGGCAATAACTACATATCTATTAACAATTACTTTAAATGCAAATAGATTAAATGCTCCAATCAAAAGACATAGGGTGGCTGAATAGATAAGAACACAAATCCCTTACATATGCTGCCTACAGGAGACTCACTTTAGATTGAAAGACACACATAGACTTAAAGTAAAGGGATGGAAAAAGATATTTCATGAAAATGGAAACAAACAAACAAACCAAGCTGGGGTAGCAATAATAATACTAGACAAAATAAACTTTAAAACAAAGAATATAACAAGAGACAAAGAAGGACCCAGTAATTCCATTTCTGGGTTTTTAGCCAAAGAAACCCAAAACACTACTTCAAAGGCAAAGGGATATACGCAAAGTGATATATGCAAAGGGATATTGCAGCATTATTTACAACGGCCAAGATATGAAGGTAAGCTGGGTGTTCATTAGAGGATAAATGGATAAAGATGTGGTATATACATACAATGGAACATTACTCAGACAGAAAAAGAATGAAATCTTGCCATCTGCAACAATATGAATGAGCCTAGAGGATGCTGAGTAGAGTAAGTCATACAGAGAAAGACAAACATCATATGATTTCACTTATATGTAGAATCCAGAGAACAGGATAAATGAACAAGAGAAATAAACACAGATACAAGAGATGTCCCC
The DNA here is from genome assembly GCF_000325575.1 of Pteropus alecto. NCBI lineage: Eukaryota > Metazoa > Chordata > Mammalia > Chiroptera > Pteropodidae > Pteropus > Pteropus alecto. The sequence continues at coordinate 301,312 of NW_006437784.1, forward strand.
TGCCTCTGTATCTGTGTTTATTTATATAAGCTGCCCATCCTTTGGTTGTGACCACGGTCACTGTCCCTTTCAAATCCTCAAGTGTCCCAGCCGCATTCTAAAAGTTACTTTCTCTAATACAGAAGGTTTAGAGTAGGTAACATGTTTATATGTTGCCTTGCGAGTTATAGTCCTCTTAACTATAGGAGAAATAAGTAGCAGAAGCTTATAAGTACTTAGGTTCTATGTAGTCCTTGCATCAACTCAATGCCAACAGGAATCCCCAATTTAGGGTGCAGTGAAGAAGAAAACTATTCAGTGCAAGCAGCTCAATTGTGATACAGCAGGCTATGGAAAAGCATGGCTATGAGAAACAAACAAACAAACAAACAAAGCTGGGGTAGCAGCTTTGGGGCAAGACAGCTCTGCTCTTCTCTGTTCCACCTACTCCAGTCCAATTTGCACTGGCCTGCTACACACTGGCCTGCTCCATCCTGCTCTGACAAGACATTTTTGGTGTTTCAGCACCAGCCAGGGGAATGGTCTTCAGGCTTTGATGGAAAAGGAAAGTGGGTTCTCTGAGCCAGAGAGAGAGCTGACTTATATAGACAGAAGTCCCTGTCTTTGGTCCCTGTTTGGTCTGTCCTCATGCAAATGAAGAATCCAAATCCTCATAGTTTGATTGGTTCAAAAGGCACTGTTCTGATTGGTCAGGATGGAGCTGCTCTGAATGATTAGTGAAGATGCTGATGGAGATATAGCTGTATAGCTTTGCCTGAATGGGAAAAGCCTCTATCCTATAGATTGAAATACAATACCAGGAACTCCTTTATAAGAACTGGCTCAGCTGGCAGGAACACAGTGGAAGCAGGCAGTTCAGTGCAGGCTGCTCCCTGAAGTGTGGTTCATGTGAGAGGCCCCTGTGTAGAAATAGCTGCTAGGCTCTGTTTTTAAATTTGAGCCCAGTTAGCCACCAGGAGCCCATATTAGTATGTATCTTTCACAGGTTCCACACTGAAAGGGGAAGAAGTTAAGTCAATTATTCAAAAAGATGTAGACAACAACCATCAGACTCTGAATTATAAACTAACATGAACACATTCTATATCATCAATATCTAATGAACTTATTTTAAAAAAATGTATGTGTCCAACTCCATTTGTAAAAGACAACAAAGTGTAGAGGAATCTGCACTTGTCTTTTAGCTGTTCACCAGAAACATCAGAAAAATGTAATACTCAAAATGGATCACTATTAGAGAATTATACTATATCACTATATCAGACTCACTTTTCTACTCAATAGCCATGAATTGGAGGGCAATGTCTCTCTGTTTATCTCCTTTATCTCATCAAAACTTAATCAGAGAATCTGTAATCTAAAAATCTATACACATAAGTATTTTCTCAGTCTACTGATAATAAAAGTAAAAATCCTATCATACTGGGGGAGAGGCTTTTACTATCCAAGAATTGTTTTTTAAATCCTGAAAAATAATTATAATGATGCAAAATTACAAATCTGCAGCAATTAAAGCAGCAATATCCTAGCATATTAGACAGATGAATGAAACAGAATAAAAAGGCCAGAAATAGACCCAAGTGTTCATTCAATTCGGTGTTTGGTAAAGTTTAATTACCAAATTAAATTGTTAAAGAAACTGACTAACCATTTGAGCAAAGATATTAAATACCTATCTCACTGCTTATGACCAAAAAAAGTCCAAATGGATTATACAGATTTAAATGTAAAAAGTTGTGAATATTTTTATATGTTTGGGGATAACAAAGGCATTAAAACTAAAAACCATAGATGATTTATCTAATATAAAATTTTGATATTTTATTTTTGGCATAAATAAATAAATCAATGAAATACAGAAAGTTGAAAGAGAAAGAATAAATTGGAGAAAATGTTTACAACATACTTGGTAAATAAAGATAGGAATAAGGTTTACAATCTATTAAAACATTTTATAAATTAATAGAGAAAAATTAACATCTGGTGAAAATATTGGGAAAGGTGATAAATAGGCATTTCACAAAACTAGTCAATATGATCAGACAACAAACATAAAATGACATTTAATTTCTCTTGTTAAAATGATACAAGTTAGAAACAATAATGAGACTTTTTTCACCTCACATTGCGTGAGAGAAAAGCATGGATAGTGCTTGGAATTAATTATTACAGGAGAGGCCCACCCTCACAAAGCTGGCCAGCACCAAGGCCTATAATCTAAGAATCTACACACACAAGTATTTTCTCAGTCTACTGATAACAAAAATAAAAAATACTATCATGTTGGAGGAGGGGCTTTTGCTTTGTATCACGAAGGGTCAGGCGCCCTTCCTCCCACACATGCATCTCCCTGCTGGTCAAGCAGGTTGTGTTCCTGTCTTGAGCTCCACCTGATCCTTTGCTGAGCATCAAATCAGAATTGCATGGTTCCAGAGTACAGTTCAGCAACAAGCGTCTTCTCTGACCTCCTTAGTCTACTTCCAGGAATTCATCTCAGAAAGATCCATCAAGGATCAAAGATGGAAAAACAGGGATGGTTGTGGCAAGGTTGTTTGTAATAGTGAAACCCTGGAAACAATTAACTGTGTACCAGTCAGGGATTGGTTATAACTCATGGTTCACACATTCAAGAGAATACTATGTATGTCACCAAAAAGAAGTAGAATAAAAGTATTTCCACAACATGCTTTCTAACACAGTAATCAGGTGACAAATCATATATAACCACACCTACATTTATATGTCTCTGTATGCAGACAGGTGACTAAAACTACATCAAAAAAGTTTGAGTAGTTGCCATAGGATGGTGATTTGGGGTGACGTTAATATTTTACTCTCTTTATTAAGTTTCCTATTAGATATGTTATCTTTGAAAACCTAGAGTTCTTTATTGAGTCGATTCTATTTATTAATTCTGTCTTTATTTATCCTCACCTATCTAGTGGCCCCCAGACTTTCCTTGTAATCTATTTTATCTTTGACTCAGATCAAAAGCCTCCATTTGGAGAGGAGAGACCTGAGCCTTCAGGACCCACAGACTCAAAGGTCAAAATGTGTAGATAACTTTGGTCATTCACTCCTTTCTTTAATTTTTACTTAGCAACCAGTTTTACAACAAACTATTAGTAATTACAAAACATACACTAATTTGAAAACTTTTTATTCTTTTTTAATTTTTAAATAAATGATTTATTTAAACTAATGAGAAAAAGTTCACCCATTTCTCCCATCTCCCAAACCCCTACCTCTGACAAACACCAATCTCTTCTCTGTATCTATGATCTTGGTTTTAAATATAAATTCACATTCCTTGTAAAAGGGAGATCATAAGGTATTTGTCTTTTACAGTCCAACTTATTTCTTTTAGCATAATGCTCTCAAGGTCCATCCATATTGTCAAAAAATGGCAAAATTTCATTCTTTGCTATGGCTGAATAATATTTCATTGCATACATATTAATCCATTCATCTGTTAATGGTCACTTAGGTTGTTTCTATATCTTATAAATAATTCTACAATGAACATGGGGGTACATATACCTTTTGAATTAGTGTTTTTGTTTTCCTCAGATAAATATTCAGAAATGTGATTGCTGGATCATATGGTATTTCTATTTTTCATTTTTTGAAGAACCTCTATACTGTTTGCCATAGTGGTTGCACCAATTTATATTCCCACCAACAGTGCACGAAGGGTTCTCTTTTTTCCACGTCCTCTCTAACACTTATTTCTCATCTTTTTATAATAGCCACTGTAACAGGTGTGGGGTGATATCTCATTGTGGTTTTGATTTGCATTTCCTGATGATTAATGATTTTGAGAATCTTTTCATGTATCTGCTGGCCATCTGTATGTCTTCATGTGTTTGTTGGCCATCTGTATGAATGAAAAGAATAAAAACTTTTCAATCTTAACTGAGTTTCAACATGGTAACCTCAACCTCAGATCAATTCTAAATATTTAAGTCAGTCAAGTTTTTCAAACATTATCAATGCAACAGATGTGTGACAAATAGGAAATGCCCAGTTAGGGAAATGAAACATATTTTGGATCAGAAAATATTATTTCTGTTCTTTGTTTCTAGGCATATTTTTCCCTGGGTATACTTAAAATAGTTATGATTCCCAAGGTAGTAATATTTACTAGAATTTCACACCAACACACTTAATTCTTTACATTAGAAGACTCTCTTAAAATAATGTTATATTACTCATCAAGTTAGTTACTTTATATTTAACTTAATTTCCACAATGAATCATTTGCCATCACCCTAAGACTACATGTGGACTTAAAGGAGCAAAGTCCATTTGAGTATTACTGAAATGAAAGAAAAATACCAGTGATTTGTTAAACAGTGTCAATTTTGTACCTTTAATTTTCTACAGATAACAGAAAAAGAAAGAAATCCACCATTTGAAGGTGAAAGGTCACTTTTAAATCAGGGCCGAACTGGCAAGGTAACCCAGCAGCAGAAGGAGGCTGTTCCTCTTGTCACATTCTGTGGCATCTTAGCAGATAGACAGATGTGACCAAGAGGTGGGCATCACTGAGAATCAGTGATGCTGGTCTAGCAAAATTAACCTGCACATTTTATAAAGGTACACATACATTTTAAAATGATTTAAATGGTAAATTTTGTCTTGTGTGACTTTATCCACCTTGAAATAATTTGTATAAAAGTACACTTGATGCTGTCCTAATTCTAGAGCTTTCTCCTTTATGTGACAATAAAATTTTACTATTTCAATAGAATTGACTATTCTTTTATTTGCCTAAGGCATCCTAACATATATCATGTGTAACTCATGTATTTTTAATTCGAAAGAGAAAAAAGAAGACATTGCATTCTAAATATTAAAATGTACAATGTATATTCTAAAGTAAAAAAAAAATGTGTGGCATTAAATTTCTGATAAAAGTGGTGAAATATTGAGGGAGTCTCAAGGCCCCAATATCTAGAAAAAAATTCCTCACTCCCTGCCACCCAAGAAAAAGGGAAGGAGAAAATAAAAATGTAAAAGTTACCAATAGTAACCAAACAAAAAAAGGAGAAGGATTTAATGAGACAAACTTTGGAAAGTACTGGCTCATATAAAAACCAGAAGTTTGAGAAGATCAGGGTGAGGTCATGCTCCCACCTTCCAGAAACCACATCTGGTGAGTCTACAAAATCCTGACAATTCTCAGTCAAATCTTGATAGAAGAAAAAGGAGTAATAATTTATTCTTAGCTTTTCTCATTTTGACTATAGGATAGGGACTGAAAATGGCTGCAGTGGAGATGGGAAAAAAAGAGAAATATCATCCATCTACATGAGTGTCAGAAGTCTGAGAACTCCGGGGACCCATATTAATTGAGGGACTGAGTTAATGCTCAGAGCTGCTACCAAAGTGTGGGATAAGTTCTCCTTCTTCATCGTCCAGTGAGGAGTGAACTCTCCTGAATTCAACCCATTCTTATGCAGGAGAGAGGAGCCCAGTTATTGCAACACAACTCCATCCCCCTCATACCCAAAGGCTATGGAAAATCTGGCATAAAAGGACTGATAAGCCCTCAAACTGTTACCCAGAAAAGTGAAAGAGAAAAGATCTAATATAAGGATCAAGGGACTGATCACTGAGGAGCAGAGCAAATAGAAGGCCTGAAGAAAGCTGGCAAGTCTGGGCAAGATGAAACAATGAACTAGTAACTATGCTCAAAGGATAAAGAATCAGAATGAAAAGATGAAGGATGAAGACTCAGAATGTTTTGGATTTCTCAACAGCAACACTGGAAGCAAGAAAAAAGTAGAATAGTGACTTAAAATTGTGAATAAAAATAATTTCTGAACTAGAATTCTATACAATCCAAATCATCAATCAAACTTTAGGGTAGAATCTCTTTGGATACGGAAGGTTATATTTATATATATGATTTCCATTTCTCAGGAAACTCCTGGAGATTGTCATCTACCAAAATGATGTAGTAAAGTAAGGAGGAGAAGGGCATGACATACAAGAAACAAGGACTCTAAAATAAAAGAAAAGCAAAAAGAAGCATAGAGCAGAAACAGAAGAAATGCATCCTTGAAAAACTGTAACTACGAGTTGACCAAAATTGTGCCCAAATTTCCAGCTCCAATTTTTATTACCTAGGTGGTCCAAAAAAATGTAAGCTGAGAAATTTTCTTAAATTGCACCGTAAGCTTCTGACAGAAGCAAAGGCAAATTCTCTCTGAAAGAAAATAACTTCTTCCTAGGCCTCAACTAATCTTTCACAAATAATGTTTCAGGGACAATGAGTGGCTCTCAGTCAAATATGACCAAGTATACAAGGAAGCCAGGCACCATGAACAAGAACCACAGAAACACAGAAACACTCAGACAATACAAGCAGACATGCGAGGTTTTATGTGATGGAATTAACACAGCAAAAACAGAAAAATATATTGACTATTTTTAAAGAAATAAAAAAATAATCTCCAGGGAACAGGAGATTTTAAAAAGTGACTGTGTGGGGTATCCCTGAGATCTTCCTGGCACAGGTTTTGCTACAAGGACTTTTGGGACTCAGCATACAATCATAGCTAAGATTCATCACAGTGAAAGATAAAAAGCAAAGTCAGCAGGAGGAAGAAAGACTAAGAGAAATGTGTTGACACCTTTTAGGAAGATTTTTTTCTAGGTATTTGTGTGATGATTTTAACATTAAAAAATATTATAAGCATACTAATTAACTTTTTAAAGATGACTCAGAGGTGGGAAGGACCACAGCAGTGCTAAAGGGTGGATCTGGTTGGATCTAGAACATCACCTCATCTCCATTAGCAGCCCCTAAGGAAACATGTAATTTCAGTAAAAGCCAGGGAGGTCCCCTACTGCCCATTTCCAGCAATATGGCCAACTCTAAAAACCCATATAGATGTTCTGCAGCCTCCATCTTTTTAGAGAACAACAGCTATTTCATTGGCTCCTGGAAGCAAAAATAGGTCCAGCGGTTATCAAATATAACCATAATAAGAGTCCCTCACGTGTTAAAATTTAATAGCAAAATGAATGGAAGAGAATGTCCAAGTGGAAAGTCTGAGTGGTTCCGATTGAATGTAAACACTTCCTATAACTTTCTTTTTCTCTATGGAAATTATAATCTAACACATTAAATAGTTTCTTTTGGTTGTTTTATTTCGGCTCAGAGTACAGCTTTTCAAAACAGATACTACCAACTAGTGTCACCAAGAATGTGGTGACATTCTCTCTCTCCTACTGGAAATTTTTATGGGAACATTTTAAAGAGAGCTGTCCAATAGAGACAGAAAGAGAGAGACAGAGAGACAGAGACAGAGAGAGACAGGGAGACAGAGACATAAACAGAGATTGGGGAAGGGGAACCAGGTAGGTGTTTTTAAACCATTTAAGGACTCCAGAAAAGGATTAAACTTAATTTAGCTCCAGATGGCAGGCTGCTGGGGGTAGAAGGAAGCAAGTTAAACTCACTGTCAGGATAATAATTAAAGCTCTCAGAAAACAGGCTGCATTGAACAAGCTGTGCTCACCCAGAGGCGCGCCATGAAGTCTGGCGTTCACCTAAAGCATAAGGCCACCTGGCGGGATTCCAGGACCTCCTGGTTACCAGTCAGCAGTCTTGGGTTGGTGACTGGGAATATACCAAACGGGGTATTCACCTGAGCAATTACACGGGGAAATGGGCGTGCCCCTGAGAGCCTTAGAAGGATCAGGCTGCAGGCGACATGGAGAGTGGTTCCTATTGTTGGCAGTGCCCCTCTTTGTATATGAAGGCCCCTGTCTCAGGGCTTCTCTGCCAAAGAGAAGGGTGGAGAGCCCACCCGAGCCCTCTTCTTCTCTCTTCTGGCCACACGCCTCTCAGACCGACCCTGGGTCCCAGGGCTCTCCTCCTGCCCTGCCCGGGTTCTCATGGTGCATTCGGCTCAGGGGGCGCACGGGGCGCTGGGGCGGCGGCCGGGAGGAAGTGCGGGGCCTGCCCGGGCGCGTTAAGGAAGTTGCCGAAAATGAGGAAGCGCCGCGCTCAGGGCGGCAGAGGCGACTTCGGCGGCGGGAGGAGAGAGGAGGAGCTGGCGACCCGCGCTGCTCCTCAACTGCCTCGCGGTCGCGCCCGCAGCGCGCCGGGATCCCCGCGCCTAGACCCCGCACTGCCCCGCCCCCGCCTCACCTGAGCAGGTAGGAGTGGCGCGCGCTCCCTTCGCTCGGCCCGCGGGGACGCGGCACCTGGGGCACCTTTGGACTGGAGAAAGTGGCGAGTAGGGAATGCGGCCGCGCGCCTCCTTGGCGAGTTTCTAGGTGTCTAGGCTCAGCGGGCAGGGACACTCCGGGCGTTCAGCCTTTGCGAAAGGAGAAATTGATGAGATAATTCGAGTAGGAGCAGGTAAGTGGTGCCAGCTTTTCTCCTAAACCTAGAGCCTCTCGGGGTTCGGTTCCTGTACAGGGAGCTAGGCCTGAGCCCAAAGACTGTGCGGGAACGCGGGAACCCGGGAACCCAGGAACCCAGATGCAGACAGTGTGGAGGCGGCTGGTGCTGGGAAACACTAGCTGCAATCCGCAGACACGAGAAACTCAGTCTCCCAAAGAGTACAGTTTCGCTTGGCCATTTCCATGAATGCACTTAAAGATTCCACTGTTTTTGTCGAAGTGACTCGAAATACAAATATTCATGTGCTTGCAGCGTTTTTATGTATGCTACATTTCTTATACTACAGAAATAAAATACAGTTGCATAAACACATAAAACTTTCTTAACCACTGCTAAAATGTAGCGTGGTTGCTTCTTTTTTGATAAATTTTCATGGTAAAGTAACCTGATTAGCCAGTAAGTGACTTGGAGAGCAGGACAGTTTTATGTAGTAAAATGTAAATTTAAGTTAAATATATATATATTTTTTTTGGTCAATATGGTTCCAAAACTTTCAACCCACCTAAATAACTGCACAAAGGCGATTCATTTTTTGGTTTGTTCGAAGGTTCAAGAACTAGAAAAACAATTATCAGAGAAGTCAGAGTTTGATTCTTTCTGATTTGGAAACAGTGTTGCAGGTTATTTTAATGAGTTTGCCTGACTCCAAAGATTTCATTGAACGCAAGTAAAACTGTTGGCTGGTGGAGTTCTTTTTCTTAAACCCTCAGAGCGTTTCAGAAGGGTGTTGTCAGAAGAGTTTGAAATGTCCCACATTTGAATCGTAATAGTAAAAAAAGTCATGTGATGATGGAGAATTTCTAGAAGAAATGGAATTGACCTAGTATCTGATTTATTTTAGTAACAAATTCATTGCTGTTACACAGGCAACATTTCAGTTAAATGTGGTTAAATTCATTAATGCCTCTCCCCCTCAAAAAAGTTTGGAGAGTGCATGAATATATTTGTGTTTGAGCTAAAAGGTTTAATACTCATAAAGTATTTGGTGTTTTAGTGAGAAATCTTATCAGTCAAAGTGATTTTGTCAAATCATTTAGTTCAGTTTACTTTTGATGTGTTTAGAAAAATTTTTCAGTAAAATAGAAATTGATTTGTATTCTCCGTGTTTGTAGTGCTTAGATAAGTAGGATTTTATAGTCTTAACTAGAATGTTCTTAATGTGTTAAGCTAGGATAAAAAATGAGATGCATATTTTAGGTCTTTTCCTTCCCTGATGGATAAAATTGGCAGGAAGATCATTTTATTGCTAGGTTTGCATTTCAGAAATAACTCACTTTAGCTTTCCTTAGGCTCATATTTAATATTCTAAGTGCAGGTCTGATTTCTCTGTTTTTAAACCAAATACTTATTAGTAGAATATCGCTTATGGAGCACATTACACATTCATAATCATTATTCAAAACCCTTGTGTTCAGATATGTTTTGGAATTCAGGATTTTTTATAATTTAGAATTCAAAGTTAGAATCTGAATTTTAGCATTGAGAAAGACATTTCTCAAAATTTAGAAAGGTATGTGTGCATACCGACACCGTATGATACCTATCGCTCCAATACAGCATCCTGTAACGCTACAAATTAATGTTTCTTCACTCACACTGATTAATCTCACTAGGTGGAATAAATAAAGACTATTAATAGCTGTGTATCATTTTAGGGCAGGCATTGTTACTGAATTAATGTCCTTGAAACTTATCCCCCAAAACCCTTGCTTTTCAGAGCTTTTCGGAGTTGGGCTAAAAAACTGAGTCTGTATGAAACGCCATTGAGCTACTGTTTACTTTTGAAAGCAAATTGCTTTTCTATTACCCAATAACTTACACTTTCCAGTAATTAGATGGGAAGTTCTCCCCTTTGCTGGGAATCTGAAATAGCAGGACTTCACTAAATTTTCAGTAGTAACTTTCAAAATATGAATCCTGCAAGGGAGAACAGGATGTTTCATCCTTACTAATAATATACTTTCAAACAACAAATTTTCTGACGATTTAGAATTGTAGAGCAAAAACACACTAGTTACTCCAGGAAAGGGTATTGTCACCATTACCAGCTGCAGTACGTCTTTGGAAGAAATATTATCTCCTGTTCACTGTGCAGCTGGCTTTGTCTGTCATCTGTGCCTAAGGAATGGCAGAGCACTTTTTACAACCTGAGCTAATGTTTGCTTTTTCAGCTTTCACTGTAACTGATTTTCTTCCAGCTCACCTCTAACTTACCTCTTCTCCCTATTTGTAAGTTTTAACGTTTCTTCCACTTCTGGATTAGTTTAGCTATAAATGAGTGGAGAAAAAAATTAGGAATTTGGGCCTTAGGGAAGAATTTTTTAAAATGTCTGTATACTGAACTTTTTTTCTTTAAAATCAATTTAATTCAAAAGGTAGAATCTTAAAGACAGATCAGAATTAAATTGCGTGATTTAATTATGTCTCATCATCTTACTCTTCTACTTTGAACAGGTTGGTTCCTTTTCACTTAGAAAAGAGTTTTTATTTTTTTAACTGAGGAATTGTGGGGGAAAAAATTTTTAAAGACTAGGCTGATTAAATTTTAAAGGAAAATTTCATTCATTTTGATACTACATTGGGAGATTTTCTGTTAGCTTATAACTTTGTCTGACAAAGTTATCTTGTATTAACTTGAATTCTTTTTGCCCTTAAGAATTAATTATGTAAGTTTTGCTTTATGAATCTTAAAAGGTGGTTGAATTGGAATCTTAAATATAATCAAACTTAGCCAAGGTGTTAGACACCAGTAGAAAGAAGAACATTTAGTTTACGTTACAGTAAATTTAAAAAATCAAAAATGACTCTCTCTTGATTCTTTTATTTCTTGGAAAAACCATGTATTTATTTCTGGAGGCTGCCAAAAGCTGATAATGAGAGGGCGAAGGCAGCAATGTTTAGAATATTGGTGATTCCTCTAAGACTAAGGAGGGTATTCTGAAAGCTTTATGATGGGCAGTATCTGGTGAGCAGCATCCTCCATCCTGGGTGTACTTAGCTCCAATGCTGAAATCCTTGCTTCTGAAGCTGGTGGCAGGACCCCTCACTGCTGTGCTGGAACACTGGAGGAGAGCACAGACACGGGAGGGTGCTGGCCTTCCAGACTGGCATGCTGAGTGTGAGAGGCCGTGGCCTGAGCGGAAGCTGAGCAGGCTGCAGCATCTACCAGGGGAGTGATGGCTGGTGTCAGGGTAAATGGCACCCAGGCCTGGATGCAGTCATTGTGGGGAGTGTAGAAGGACGGAAGAGGTTAGGGCAGTAGCATTTCAGGGAAAGCTGCAATTTAAATATTGCTTTGTTTAGTTACACTCGCATGGCTACAAAGAGTATTCGAATGTCCAACACATGACCTTCTACTTTCTCACTCCATCTGTTTGTTTTAACTGATAAACCTTCATTCTGTCCTGGCCAGTCTGATGATTTATTAAATCTATCCATTAATGTTGAGTTGTCATGGAAATGTTTTGGTGTGACCAGAGTTAATTTTTCTTTTTATTTAATTTTAATTTATAACAATACTTTCCCATCCTCTAGTACTGCTCCCCAAAAGCAATCTTTTAAAATTTTGATAGATATTTCTTGTAGAATTCCCCCCATTATTATTTTTTGTAATGTGCTTATTTGCTTACGTTTTGGATGTGTCAGTTTTAGACAGTGTCTGTCAACTTCCTACTCAGAAAAATGAGCACTTGGCCATCCTAGACTCCCCCTACCCAGGATAATCATGCTAGAATTTGGGGTTAAGATGCTATTTGGTGTTTGCTTTATTGTGATGATGTGAACTGTTAAAGCAAGGTGTAGAATAGAGTTCCATTTTCTTTATTGGACCCCTTGCTGTTTTTCCTGGGGTAAATCCTTATTCTGGTGTTGTGTTTTCTCAGTGGGCCCTGTGCCTAATACAATTCTCTCCCTGTCCCTCTGACACTACACTAAAACCTCTATTGACTCAATTTCCCACTGAGTCAAATATACCACGCAATCTATCAGTGTCACTTTTATTTCTTTTTTTCTGGAGCCCTGTCTTCTTGCTCCAGTCTGACAGTTTCACTACATACATATTAATAACTGAAGTATGTTTCGGGGAATTGGTTGACTAAATGAATTCCTGCAAATTGCCTCTCAGATCCTTTGGGGTCTTAACATGCCTCTTACTAACATTCATGTACGTTTTACCTATTGTAAATTCATTGTCATAATTGTTGAAAACATTTCCCCAAACTTGTTACTTCTAGGGTTATTTATTTATAGCATAGAACTTTTATAATTTCTTCCATCAGGATATAGTCTGAATTATACTTCGTGAAAGATTATTTTTAACTCCAGTTTAGCAGTTGGCATCTTCATTTAAAATCAGCCTCAGTATCACGTCTGTATTTGATCCAACACTGATGTTTTATGATCTGATTGATGGGAATTTGTATTTTCCTGAAAATGTTGAATCTGAGTCCAGGGCTTTCATCAGATGGCCGGCCTGGATGCCCTTGATTCCTAGAGTGGATGCTGTGTGGTTTTAAATGGTATTTCCAGGGGAGCTTCCCTTGCTCAAGTAAGAGAATGCTGGATGGAATAAAGTTGCTTAAGCAGGAATAACATAATGGGATTCTTCAGAGCCATTGCTTTATTGTGGGACAGGGCATGACATGCATGGAGGGGGCATGTTCTCTCACACCTCTGTGGCCGGAGGGTATGTTGGTTCCTGGAGCATCTCGGAGACTGGAGCTCCTGAAGTCTGCTTTCGGAAACTCCAGGGACCTCCTGCTATCCCTTTACAAGATCCTCAAGCTTTTCTTGGGTGGAGGCAGACTACTGTGGTTAATTTCATCTTAAATGCTAAGAATATTTTAATCATTTGATTGCTGTAATGCTTCAAAGTTACATTTGTTGAATACTTTTATCAACAGTGGTTAAGAATAGGGATCAGATGTCCCATTAGGTTCAGATTCCATTCTGTGTTTTTAAGCTACTCTTTTAGTTTTCGTAGATGGGACAATCACAGAAGATTTCACTGTGATGAACAATGGAGACCACGAATGCAATGCCCGTACCTTGCCTGTGGTTAGAACTGACATAACTGTTACAACCTCTCCCAGGTGGGTGGCTCTGGGAATCTGCTCCTGCATTCTTGAATGAAAGTTAATACTAGCACTCTTAAACAGACACAAATAAGTACTGTTTCTAAAGTTAGTTTCTCTGTCCTCCAAGATGGTAGAACTTTCCATCATTTTTTTTGAAAGGTGTTACAAGTACACATCCATTAGTGAAGAATTCAGATATGACAGGCAGCATTAACACCCTCCTTGATAATCACCCTCAGCCCCAGCCCACCCCCACCAGGGGAGGACAATTTGGGATATTTTCTTCCATTCGTTCATCCTGTGTATATACGTGTATCTTCAGGAAATACAAGGTTGAGTGTGTATGTGTCTTCTCAATACCAATATCTTTCTGCCACTTTCTTTTTTTAATCAACAACAAATCCCAGGATTAAGTGGGGTGAGGGGGGCTCCTCCTATCAGTGATCATTGTGTTTTATTCCACAAAGTGGAAAGTATCATTTATTGATAGACATTTAGGAATTTTCCCTAATTTTTGATATTATAAACAGAGCTGCAGTGAATACACTTCTTTCATTCTTTTCCTCTTTTGCCATTTGTATTGTGTTTCAAGAAATCATCAGGTTAATCCTTATCTCAAGAAAAGACAGTCCTGTCTATTATGTTATTTAGTCCATCTGTTGAGTCTTTTACATTTTAGCAAAAAGGTGGTTAATTTCTAAGGAATGTAGTTCGTTTTTTATTTTTTAATAATACATGAGGCTCTTTGTTTTTTATTACTGGTTCCGGTTTGGACATTCTCTTCCTGCTCCCTGACCTCTGTCTCCTTTGGCATTGGCTCATTTAATCATTTAGTGTCTGTCTTTCATGGGGTTAGCTTTCTTTGTGTGCTTGGTATTTCTAAGCATTGCACCGACCCCAGGCCTGGGCCCCTTTTTTATTTACTTATGAGTTTTTTAACGCTGCATATGTTGTGTAGCCCTCCATAGCCTGTCCTCCATGGGATAGGAGATGGATGAGGTGTGCATAGGACAGGATGAGCCAGCAACCAGGGCACATGCAGGGGCTCTCTGTTCTTTACGATATAGGCTGTGGCCTGACTCTCCAAACGAAGGTCTTTCCTGCAAAGGAACTTCTGTTGCTCTTAGGGGTGCCCAGAGCTGAGGGTTTGGAAAGGGCTTGGCTGCTCCTCCCCCACCCCATTCCAGTCCACCCCAGGGCTCTATCATTTCCAAAGTTTTTCCCACCTTTCACAGCTATCTCCTCTGCCTGCACTTGAGCTGTGGTTTCCCTCTTCAGTTTGAGTCCGTCTTGCTTTATCAAGGATCATGATAGTTTTCAGAGTTCTAGTGATATGCTTCCCCTGATCCCCAGAATGGTTATGAATTTATATTCTGTTATTGTTTTTAATTCTACTTTTTTCCTTTCTCTGCATGTATAGCTACTGCATATGCTTAAAACGGAAGTCCACCACTTCCTTTTTTTTTTTTTTTTTAGCAATACCAATCAGCTGATGGTCCTAACTGTGTGAAGGAAGTGACAACGAGGTAGAGGGAAAAAAGCTCACTAAAGCAGGATGAATCCCAAGATTGGAGCTTCTCTGGTCTTCTCTGTTGCCCTAGGAAATGGTGCAGCCATCCTGTAGCTTAGGCAGAAAGTGCGTCCAAAGAAAGGGTGACATTGTCAAATTCATACTGACTTTTAGGAAATAACAAGTCCAGGATCATTCATTAATTTTCTTAGCAGCATGTTTAAGGATGCATGGCATGCTAGAGGTGGAATGGCATGCTAGGAACCATCGATCTAACCTGCTGAGAAGCAGTGAGGCCCAGAAAGGTGAAGTGACTTGTCCAACCATTAAGTGATGTTGATATAATTTGAGGCCTCAAACTTAGGTGTTTCTAATCCAGAACCAGAATTCATAGCCACTGCTCTAATAAAGAGAAGAAAAAAGGATCTGCTGTCATGCTTAGTACTAAGAAGACATGTAGTATCAGTGGACACAAGAAAGACTGAGAAGGTGGCATGAGGCCATGAACTCAGTTTGCATGTTGATTTCACAGAAGTTATAGATAACCTGATAATGACAATAAATGACAATGTTTCTGGTTTATGCATTTACTGTACTATACTTTTTATACATTGCCAATAATTATAGAAAACATTATTATCTTTATAGCTTCGTGTTGAGAATTAACCAAATTCATTAGGAACTGTATAAAAATTCATGTATCACCAAGAGTTTAATATAAAAACATCTGATGCTTTTGCATATCTCTCTTCAACACAGCTGACTTCCAAATTTACCATCTAGAGTGAACTAGAATACTGTGGAAAGCTCATGTAAAAAGACACACCAAGCCATGAGCAGTGAGCACAGTTGTCCTTTATGCATTATATCTGTGGCTTTCCACACACAGGAAAGATTTGCTGCTCTCTGCATACATTACTGTCACTAGAGTTGGGAGGGGGAAATGCAAGGTGTCCCGAAGGATTGGAGTAGAGCAGGGGGAAAAGGACAATTTCAAATTCGTTTCCATTCCATTGTGGAAACATCTGTGATGCAGGTGAAATTTCCATGGTTCAGTCAAAGAAAGGCAGCTTGACAACTGCAGAGAAGAGATAAATTCTTGAAAGAAGACAGAAATGTCATGTGTGATTTCCCTGAAGAATCCACCAATGTCTGCAAAGATATGTACAAGATATTACTGCTAGTTTATTTCTTCTAAGAAAACTGAAAATTGTGTCAGTGTCCATTAATAGATGAATGGTGTACAGTGCCACACCTCTTAACAGTAGGGGTACTTTCTGAGAAATGTGTCCTTAGGTAGTTTTGTCATTGTGCGAACACCATAGAGTGCACTTATACAAACCTAAATGGTGAGCCTACTACTCATCTAGGCTACATGATCCATCCAGCCTATTGCTCCTAAGCATCACGTCACTGTACAAAGCAGCAGGAGATTAAAGCAAGCACAAAAGAAATGATGCAATCAAGAGACGAGGTAAACCGGGATATATGAGGCTGCTGCCGGCTAACACAGCATACTGTTCTACAGCAAATGTTTTTTGTAAGCAGAAAGAGTACACTCTAAAATAATGATAAAAAGTATAGTATAGTAAATGCATAAGCCAGTAAATAACATTGACAATAAATAACATTGTCATTTATTGTCATTATCAAGTATTATGTACTGTTCATAACTGTGTGCGCTACACTTTTATATGACTGACAGTACAAAAGGTTTGATTACACCAGTGTCACCACAGACACGTGTAATGCATTGCGCTAGGACATTGTAATAGCTACGAAGTCACTAGGTGATAGGAATGTTTCAGCTCCATTATAATCTCATGTAACCACTATCCTCTATGGAGTTTGTGGTTGACCAAAGCCTCGTTACACAGCATATAACTGTATTGGTTTGCTGGAGTTGCTGGAACAAGTTACTGAAGACTGGGAAGCTTCAATAAACAGACATTTATTGTCTTACAGTTCTGGAGGCTAGAAGTCCAAGGTCAAGGTGTTGGCAGGGCTGGGTTTTATCTGAGGCCTCTTTTCGGCTTGTGAATGGTATCTTCCTGTATCATCTTCCTTCTGTGTGTGTCTGTGTTCTAATTTTCCCTTTTTTATAAGGACAGTAGTCATACGGATTAGGGTCCACCCTAATGACCTCATTTTAACTTAATTACTTGTGTAAAGATCCATTTCTAAATAGTCCTATTCTGAAGTGCTGGGGTTAGGACTCAAGCATACAAATTTGGGGACAGGATAACTCAGCCTGTGACAGGTGCTTAAGTCGAGTCTGGCCTCTTCTCATGGTGACCTTGCTATGCATAATGGAGAGATAGCTAAGCCAAGCGAAGTGAGCTCATGTACAGATGGTTGTGGATCATTGTGTATGTAAACACCAAACAAAACTAAAGTTAAAATGCTATAGACACAATTTTTCCACCTTAGATTGACCAAAAACAAACAAACAAAACAAAACGGTTTTAAGTAACTTATGAGAGGACCAAGAAAAAAGATTAAAACTGAGTGCAATAAGGGAAGATGAATTCCACAAGATCTTAAGGCAAAGATGCAATGGAGAGTGGACCAACAGTTACGTGTAGAAAATTAATGCAAGGCAAGGACAACATTCCCCATCGGTCAGGGAAGGGAACATGGGTTACTAATTAATGGTCTTGGGAAAGCTCACTAATAATTTGGGTAAATTATTACTTTGCCTTTTTTATGCCAAAATAATTGAGAAGTGAAGAAGGCCTTTCTAAATATGGTAGAAAATATGAAACCATTATAGAAAAAAAATGGAAAGTATGATTTCCTAAAATTTTAAGCAATTCCCCATTCAAATAGAAAGATATATAAATAAGTTGGGGAAAAATCCTTTAAGATATATTTCTTTTCTGTGCCTGTGGTAAAATGCTAATAGACTTAATATGCAGTAAGTTTTTTCAAATCAGTGAGAAAAATAAACATAGGCCAATAGAAAAATAAATCAAGGACACTAACAAGCAGTTAAAAATGCAGATGAACCCAAAGTGCAGGAATATGTCTTGCTTCTCTGCAATTTAAGGGTTTGCTATGTGATGAGGTGTAAATAAAGGGACACTCCAACAGGTGAGAGCTGGTACAGCCATTGGGAAAAATCTTCTGAAATTTAAAACACACATATGCTTTGACTCAAACGTCACTTTTAGGAAATTATTGCACACATAAATTGACAAAAGTGGAGAAATATATGCATACAGTAATTCATTTCAACATTTTATAATAGCAAAAAAAAAAAAAAAAGAAAAGAAGAAAAAGAAGAATCAAGGAAAAGGAAATACATACCCAGTAGGGGAACTGTTAAATAAACTATGGTGTACCCATGTATTGGAATCCCATGTGGTCTTTTTAAAAGTGTGGCATCTTTGTTAATGAACATATAAAGATGTCCAGGTTATATTCAGTTAAAAAGCAAGATGTAACATTTTTGTAAAAACACATAAATGCACTTAATGATGTAGGCTTCATTGGATTGTTAATTACTACATATAGATGTAGATCTGCCTATTGGATTGTTATTTACTACATATAGATATAGATCTGCCTATTCAGGTTGCGTGTGTGTGTGTGCACGTGCATTGTGTGTGTGAATATGCAGAACAATCTGGAAGAAAAGGCACCAAACTGTGAGCAGCAGTTATCTGGGAAAGCAGTAGAATTGGTTTGGAGGAAAAGGTGAAACGTACAGTTTTACTCTGTATACAGAAGTTTGCAGTGATCATAATAAAATAACAAGATTTGCTTGGGGTGGAGAAAGTGCATAGGTTGAGACCAGGAAGAGAATTAATTCAGAACAAAACATCCATCATGGCTATTGGGACCATTATGTCTCCAAGCAAGGACTTTAGCTTAGAAGAGGTGAGTCGCTTGCCCAGAGTTGTACAGCCAAGGGTCTCCAGCTTGCCTGCACACAGCCATCACCCATGCTTGTCTCATCCACTGTTGCCCAGGCCACCTCCCAAGATTCTGAAGTGGTCTGGCATGTGGCCTGCCTTTGGATTTTAATTATATAGGCCTCATACCACCTCCCCCACCAAGTACAGTTGTCACAGTTGAGAACCACTAGTTTAGAACAAGATAGTCGGACTTCGTAGCACACTAACTCATCTGTAAAGCCTAATACAATTTCTATCAAATTTGAATTTATTGGTATGCTGGCTATAGTGGCAACTGTGTGCACTTGTGACTCTGACGCATGTTAGATGTTAGAGTGGTGTATCCCTGTGCATGCGTGTGTGTGTGTGTGTGTGTGTGTGTGTGTGTGAGAGAGAGAGAGAGAGAGAGAGAGAGAGAGAGAGAGAGAGAAACACTCATGTATTTTTAGCTGTGGACACTCTGTTTCTTGAGAACTTGTATCCGTGAGATCGGGAGGCTGGTGGAAGTTTAGGAGGAAGAGGGCCAAGTGAAATGCCATGTGTTCTCAGCACACTGTGAGACCTGTAGGAGATGAATGAACAAAATGATTCTCATAGAAAAAACACATGCATGCTCTAATAGAGAAACCCAGCTATAACATTTTCTACACAGGATAATTTGAATGCTTTCCATCTTTAAGGTTAACGGTTAGCATTATTCCAAGTCACTGTACTTATTTTCTGCCAAACAATTTACTGTCTGACTGTTTCATGTGGGATGTTTTTTCTCATGAGAAGGACATGACCAGTCTCGCTCCAGGCTGAGAGCTGGGCCATGGCTTCTTGGTGTCTGTGGCTTGGCTTTTGGACCTCAGAGGTTGCAGCAGATGGTGACCTGAAGGCTCTTTGGGGATGATCTGCAGCTGTGTCCTCCTGCTTCTGACTCTGTCCATACGCACATGTGGGAACACCATGCAGCCCTCACAAGGGGATCCCCAGGGCTCATCCACGCACCTGCTTTTATACTTTGTAATAAAACATCTAGGACCATGCCCTTGACCTATAAATGTTCAGTTCTGAGAAGCGGCTCTAAAGCCCCTCTCTGGTGGTGGAGGAGAGGGGCGGAGATGGGGACGGTGCAGGAAGAGGCGGCATGGTTGGCAGAAACAGACCAGGCACATAGCTCTGCATTCTATCATTTGATGAAACTGCTTAGGCTTCGGTGACCTCATCTGCAAAGTGAAGTTGCAAATGCCTGCCCCTGAGTGGTTGTGGAGCTCAAAGACATGCTGTACAAAGCACTGAGCAAAGAGGCCCTGCAGGTGGTCATGACTGGCTACAGGAAATTAAGGAGCTTGATAACCTCTGCTTACCTGGGGATTGAAAAAAACAGGTCTTTGCGGGGGCAAAATGATTTTAGAAGACTCAGTGGGAGGGTTGCCTAAACAGATTAGCTCTTACCAAACAGTGTCACTTGACTCTAAAGCAAGTCTATTCCCTAATGGTGCATTTGGGAACCTTGCTGGGTTTTAACAAGAACCGCTTAGGGGGTGTGTTTTCCTCAGCTTTCTCCTATCTCCAATCATTGGACAAAGACACCTTCTCTACAGCGAGTCACAGTGTCACTCTTACCCCGAAGTGCTAAAACACTTTGTGACTTTATTTTGGCCATGGTCATGCACCTTCAGAATTTCCAACTGGAGAGCGTGCTGTAAACATATTGTGTGCTCTATGCTCCCAGCGTGGTGCCTCCTTTGCAAATGTTGGCACTCTTAAACTTCTTTTCTTATATTTCAAAAGATCAGTTGCGATTTGAATATAGTAAACTAGATATTTGGAGTAAAATATCTCTCCTTAATAAAAAGAAAACCTAGAACCTCCACATTTGGCCCAAGTAGGAGAAACGTCTGGAAGGGAGAGATGTCTGTTCCTTGGAGTGAACTTGTAAGATTCCCTTTGTCCACATGCTCTCCCATCGCATTGGTGTCGGGGGGCGCTGTATGCTACTCCACCTCTGATCTGGTCCAGGTGGGGAGAGAGGGCCTTTCCCCAGCTTCCTTGCCAAGGTTCTAGTACTGTGCTATTTGGTATGTCACCACATGTGGCCATTTACATTCAAGTACTTAAAATTAAATAGAATTTAAAATTCAGTTCTCAGTCACACTAGCCACATTTTAAGGTCAGTAACCACACATGGCTAGTGGCTCTGTGTGAGGAAGAGCAGAACAAGGATTTCAGTCATCGCAGCATGGTCTGCGGGACAGACCCAGAATGCCATGTTATACCTGAGCCACACATGATTCTTCCTGGGGCATCAGGGAGGGACACCAGTTTCTACCCCCTCCCACCTTTCCTAGCTCTTGATGCTGCACATGGTGACTGCATCACAACTCTTGCCACTTGTCCACGTGTGGACCCTGAGTGCCTCCTGTTTCCTTAAAAAGGATCTGACCATAGGAAGGATGGTAGCACCAGGAGACCCTGAATCTTGTCCACAAGATCTGACCTGCCTCATCCTCAACACAGAAACAGTCTGCTACTCAACACAACAGCCTCCCCCCCAACACACACACAGCACACATGCATACACACACGCACACGCACACGCACATGCACACACACCGTCACAGTCTGGTTCAGTGACAGGTTACTGGTGAGTCACACAGTGGTTCCCAGTCATTGCCCTGGAGCAGTGTAATGGGAGCCCAGCCTTGGAGGACACTAAGTGATGTATCCTCAGATTAAGCAAAGTTGGTTCAGCAGGGTTTTGAAAGAATAACTAGACTTTTTGTTGAAAAGGTTTTAGAAGAAATGGAGAAAACTTTAGTACTTATTTTTTTCTCTGAGGAAAAAAAAAAAAAATCAACATCATTTTCTCAAAATATTGGGGATCAAAAGTTCTATCCATTAGAAAGGAAAATTTGAAGAGGAACGTGTTCCTCATTAAGGCAAAACGAAAAAAGCGTAATGTTTATTGCTTGACTGTATCTCTTCTTTCAGATACAAGAGAGTTAGACTTTTATTTCTGAGAATGTGCTCCGTGTGCTCATTTGAGAACCCTGAGAGCAAGAGAAGGACCTGAGGCCGCTGAGAGGCAGGTTCATCTGTGGGAGGCAGCAGCTGAGCAGCCTGTGGCCAGCAGAGGTGAAGCTGGCCCGACTTTCCCAGCTGGCACCTGCTGCTGTGCCCTAGGCCGGAACCCTGGCTCCTCCTCAGTCTGGGCAGCAGTGGGTGAAAGAGGTGCAGTTTGCCTGTCTCTGGAATTCCGGTGCTGCTCAATTTGAGGAAAGATAAAATACCACAAGAGAAGCAGCTTGGAAGGGTTTGCAAATTATAGAACTTCCTTTCATGATTCAGCCTGACATCAGGAAGTGGAGAAACACATGTGCTTTTTCTAAAGTCAGCTTCACACCCCAGCCCGCACGTATGTGCCATCGATAAAAACACACAGACGAGAGGCTTTACCTGAATACTGTTGCAAAATCAAAATGTCTAAAAATTAGTGTGTGTGTGGGGGGGGGAGGGGTGTAACAAAGTATTTTCCTGAATGATGATTTTAATATTACTTCTTTCAAATTCGACGTAAAACTTCAAATTCTTTATTCCACTCAGTCATTTCCCCCTCAATAGCTACTGCCCATGTTGCTGCCCACTTCAGTGCTCATCTCTATTTGGATCAGTTTTGAGCCCCTAGACCTTCACTGCAAAGACAATCTTGCTAGAGCAATGATTCTGCATCCTGGCTGCAGGCGAAATCACCCAGAAAGCTTTAAAAATATGTTTGGGTCCACCCTGGAGGTTCTGAGTAAGTTTGGGCTAGGACTCTGTCACCAGTACTTTTTAAAAACAGTACTAATGATTCTAACCTGCAGGTAAGGTGGAGAATCACTATTTTGGTCTGGAGCTTTCCTTTGTTTTGTTGTGGCCTGAGCTTGTTGATGAAAGGAGTCTTAGGATTTTGTGTGCATAGGAAACACCTGGGGTAGCAGCTCAGGTCCCAGTGTTTGAAAGTTTAAGAAACATCTGGAGTGATTTTGAAATAAGTATCCAGAAGGTGTGAAATCCTGCTCTGGCCTGATTCTTGGTAGAACATCAAAAACTTTCCTACCTTCCACAGCTATTTTAGTCAACTTGCTTAAATTGTGTGGTTCACTGCCAACCCTGAGCCCAGCTGGACCATTTGTCTCTGGGCTGGACATGCTTGCCTCCTTGGGACATCACTCCTCTGTCTGCCAACTTGGAATGTGGCCGAGGAGAAGGCCCAGTAAACGACTTTCTTTTATAGGCTCCTGGATAAGAGAGTCCAGGAGAAAAATCCTTTTATTTACAGACATTTACCTTAATTATAACTCTGAACATATGTTCCACTGCTTTATTTAAATCTTTACTTCAGGGACATCCATCTTGCATATTTTGGATCTCTTTTGTCCTAGTACATTTCTGTTGAATTTTTTCACACTTTCTTATTTCCATTTAGTTTTTCTTGAGCTACTCCATCCTATCCATATCCTTTACAATTTAATCTCTGTTTTTTTTTTTTGGCTGTTGAAATAGCATCACCATTTCTTTCCTACTTTGTCTCCTGATCACTGCCAGCTTATTTCTGATGACTTTCTTGCCTCTCTGTCTCATTCCTTAACTTATGTATTTCTGGTTTGAGCTATTATTTTAACAAAGTAACTGTTCTCTTAAGTTCTTTGATTTCGTGGTCTTGATTTCATCCGCCCCTTGGGACTGTTTTCTGGCACATAAAGAACAAAAGTTCTTTATGTGCCATATGTTTCTCTTATTGCTTCTCTCCTTTTATTCTTTTAGCATAATTGTATAGATTCAGGGTAGGTTCCTCATCTTAGAAATGAATCATTTTAGGGAGCAGCTCAAGATGTATTCCAGCCTAACAGAATATTTTCCTCATTCTTCAATAATGCTGTGTGTGTGTGTGTGTGTGTGTGTGTGTCTGTGTGTGTGTAATCATGAATGATAAAACAAATGAGGTAAGCCGAGAGAGAGAGAGAGAGAGAGAGAGAGAAAGAGAGAGAGAACTGGTTTAACATTTCTTTCCAGAGTCGCTGTGGTCATTCAAAATCTCCCCTCTACCCTCAAGAAAATGTTGGAATCCCTAGCTCTTCGGGCTTTGTCTGAGGTCACCCACTTTCCTTGACCATTCTCCCTAGGGGTCTTCATGCTCCCATGTCAAGGCTTCTCTGCATTCAGCTCTGTTTACCTCAGTATGTTGTCTGAGGTTAGAGGTGTCTACTCGTCTCAAAGCATTTCTCTTGTTCTTGTGGTGGGCGATTTCACAGAGAATGGAGTTCTGAAATCTTTATTTTCTCAACACCGAAGCTATCTGTATTTTGATATTTATCTTACAAAGTAACTTAGAGTCTGGTATTTTTATTGAACAACTAAATTTCTGCAGGAACAGTTAAAAACCAACAAACATAAAATGACTTTAAAATGGCAAAAATAGGTCATTTGTCCCCTGAATTCTGTCAGCCGGTCTGATCAACACAATCAGCCAGAGCTACGCTGTCAGCAATTGCTCTAATCCATTCAGCACAATGATTTATTGTCCACCTCCTGCCAGCCAGGATGGTGCTGGGTGCTGGGGGCATGACAGCAGCCAAGACCCTTCCCTGCGCTCAAGTTGTTTATAGTCAAGTTGAAAGGAAGGATATGAGCCAAGCACCAGGCCTTGATCAGATGTAACCTCGTTTATTCTTCCTAACAACCAATTTTTTTTGAAAAACTTTTGAAATACAGAAAAGAACACTTACAATTAAGAAATGATACATTTTATCATTTTTTTGCCCTTATGTCTCCTAAAAGATGAACAATACAAATAAAATGGAAGCTATACCCTTTCTGTGGAGAGTAACTTGCCAAGGCCAGAGAGCTGGTGAGAAGCCAGGCTGGGGTTCATGCTCAGGCCCCTTTGAGTGCAAAGGCCATGTATTCTCGTACTTAATAAATGAAACTTAGGTTTCCGAGGGTGCCAGGAAGCATTTTGTTAGAGAGCCAAGCAAGCACAGGGAGATATGGTTATCAGGAGCTGAGGCTAATTGAGATTTGAATTTTCCAAAATTAATATCTATTCACCCTTGTAATGGTTTTTTACAATAACCTGTATTTACCCATCATGTCTGTGACCAAGAAGGCCCCGTGTGAATATTCTAGAAGTCATTCAAAATGAATAAAGAATGAATCTATGACCTACATTAAGCTTTCTTATCTAAGGTAATATGGTCAGTCTTCATTATCCTCAGGTTTTGTATTGTGAATTTGCCTACTCGCTAAAATTGACTTGAGACTGCAACATCATGGTGCTTTTGTAGACCTTTGTGGACTCATGCAGGGTGGCAAAACATCTGAGTCACCTAGTGTGCATACTTCCGGCTGAGGTGGAACAAGGCGACGCTCTGCCCAAGTGTCCTTTTCTTGTGAATTGAGTGCCACATTTTTTGAACTTTTGTGCTTTTTGTTGGTGATTTTGCTTTGTTTAAAATTGCCCACAAGCATAGTATGAAGTGTTATTCAGGGTTCCTAATTGAAGAAGGCTGTGATGTGCATTATGGAGAAAATATGTATTAGATAAACTTCTTTCAGGCATGAGTTGCAGTGCTGTTGGCCATGAGTTCAATGTTAATTAATGAGCAATATATATTAAATAAAGTGTCTTTAAACAGAAACAAGGTTATTGATTAGTTAATGAAAATGTTGTAACCAGAGGCTCTCAGGAACCTAAGCAATGTTTTAATATTTATTAGTTCATTGTTCAGGGCAGCTTTATAGAACAAAATTATCACAAATAATGAGAAATGACTGTATTTTTCCTTTTTTTGTACAAAGCAGTGGAATAATTTTTAAAACCAAGTTAAATTTGACATTTTTTGTTGAAAATAGACTCATAGGTGCAGAGAACAAACTGGTGATTGCCAGATGGAAGGAGGCTTGGGGGGCTGGATGAGAAAGGTGAAGGGATTAAGAAGTACAAATTAGTAGTTACAGAATAGTCATGGGGATGTAAAGTACAGCATAGGAAATATAGTCAATAATATTTTAATAACCAAATAGTGTTAGGTGGGTACCAGACCAATTGAGGGATCGCTTTGTAAATTATATAAATGTCTAACCACTATGCTGTACACTTGAAACTAATATAAAATAATATTTAATGTCAACTCTAATGGAAAAAAATTTTGACTGTTTTTATAAGAGACATGACTTTTGAAACAGATGAACTATTTATATAGTTGAAATCTCTTAGCCTTGCATTTCATGTTAGTTAAGTGGGCAGATTTTTCTTGAGCTCTTACTTTGTGCATGGTGCTGTTCTGGTACCAGTGAGACATCAGTGAACAGATACAGAGGTCAGATCACAAGCATCAGGATTAAAAACAGTGTCATTATTTGATATTTCTGTTTAATCGTGGTAGCAAGCCCAGTGAGTTCTCAAAACAAGAATCTAATTCTCACACAAGTGTTTCTTCATGAAAGAATCATTTTTCATAACTAATGAAAAAAGATATTTCTAAATAAATATCTTTCTCATAACCAGAGACTAATTTTATGGCAAGTCTACTTCCAACTGCACAGGCAGAGACTGGCAATGATGTAACATAACACACACCCACCAGGAGGTCCTTGTAGCTCACAGTATTCAGACCCACAGGTCATCAAATGTCATATTTGGCACAGACTGATTCAGAAGGCTGTCAGGCAGAACCTCCTTCTGTGCAGCGGGGCAACAGCATGCATTTCCTTCCGTGGATCTTTACTGCATCAGACAGCACAGGTGCAAGGGGATAGGTCCACACCTGGAGCATTCCCAGAGAGCCAGTTATCCCTTTGAACAACACTTGAGGCAGAGCTTCCAGGTGTCCACCAGAAACAGACTCAAAGCTTTTATTTTTATCAGATATTTATAGTTCCTCCAAGCCAGATGCAATTTATAAATTAGGGGTCATTTTTACCATAAGCAGAGCTGCTTAACAATAGATGGGTGCCACACAGCCATTAGGAGGGGAAGGGCATCCGGTGGGGTCAGCCCCTGCTCCTTACATGGAAATGTTGAACCCAAGTCATTCTTGTGATGAAGCACATGTTTTTGGAGGGTAAAATGCTGGTCATTTTAGTAGTTGGAGGTTTTAGTGAACTTTACTTTATGTAACATCAGAACAACAGAGAATTTTTTGTTTAAAGCTCTTTGTTTTCAAAGTTTCGTACACACTATTCTTTGATCCTCTGCCATTCAGTGTGCTCTGAGAGTTTTTGGTGGAGGATATTGCATTCGCCCCCACTTTCCCAGTAAGATCCATAAAGCACAGAGTGTCTTTATTGCCCACAGTTGATGCACCCATGGACTAACTCAGAGGCCCTCACGCAATCAGAGTGGTGGCTGATGGGATGTGCTTTAAACTTATCTTTAAAGCCCATAGTCTGTAGGGTGTTTTATGCTTTGTTTTTATATTTTTGCATGAAAAACTTATATTTCTTAAAATGAATAGTTTCTGATACGTAGGCACATAGAATAGTGTAATGACCACCAGTATAGTCATGACTTCAATGTGGTAATATTTTGCCCTATTTTTGATGAGGTATTTTTAAAGTAAATTACAGTTATTATAAAATTTCACCCCATAAACACTCCAATATATCTCTCTTAAAAAATACATTATAATAATACAGTTATCTCACCTGACAGTTAGCATTAGGAGAATACTTGTTATTATGAATAGTCCCTGAGCCTGCTTGCATCAGCAAAACTGTAAAGGCTAATGAGGAGGAATGTGTGGAGCTGCCTTCCTGGAGTGCATGGATGAGAAAAACCAATGTGAGGAGGTCTTTTCCAGCCAAATAGTGAGGGCTGTCACTGGGACACGCATCCTCATTGCCAGCCCAGGTCATTTACCAGGTGCCAGGCCACACACTCTGAACACTTCCAGTGGCTTGGCCCTGGAATACCATACCACAGTTTGAGGTGTTTTTTTATTGTAATCCTCATTTTTCAGATGAAGAAACTGAGGCTCACCTGTATAGCTAAGAGCAGCGGAGCCAGTGTTTGTACCCAAAGACACTGCTTTAAGCTGGGACTCATGACCATATTATAGACTACCTATCTGATTCCACACGTGCAGGTTTTCCATGACTCTACAAGAGGGTACTGCCTAAAATAAGACACAAAATGCAGCTTACCCTTGTAGCAAAGGTGAAAAGTGAACAGTGCCTTCACAACAAAGGGCCCTGAAATTTGTGGAGTCATTGTAGTTTTCTTGGTCTAGCCCTCAAATTTTGTTAAAGGCTGTGTATAAGGAAAAGAAGGAAATTAAGACGATAAGGCCCAGAGTGTTTCTGGTAGAAAATAATATTAGGTAGTATCTAAATGGGACATATAAAGGTTTGCTAATTGTGTTGGGTTTTTTTTTTGAGGGGGGGTTATGAAAAATACATTTTTTTCCATTTACATTTCAGATTTACATAAAAACAGAGACCTAATAATTGAGGCAGAAATAGTTTAGGACTACTTAAAGCTCCCAAGGAAGAAGTACGGAAAAGGTGTGCACTGCATGTCACAGAATGAATTCAGAGGCACTGGAGGATGTGGGGCTCTCTAGTGACTGGAAGTGAAATAGGGTGGACTGGACCCAAGCACCTACGGCTGCCTTAGATTTGAGATGAGCAATTGGGGCTCCTGTCTTGGGAAGACTGCAATCGCATGTCAGTCACTGATTCATTGATGTATTATTCATTTGACTAATGTTTGTGGACCAGATAGTCATATCTGAGCCATTCATTCATTCATACATTTGACACGATCATGGACCATCTATTGAAGAATAATCATGTCCAGATTGTTCATTCTTTCATCTGATACTTATGGACCATCTATTATAAACTAATCATCTAATTAGATGGCCCTTACCTACAGAGGAACAAGGATAAGAATTATAGCAGACTTCTCATCACAAACAATGCAAACCTGAATTGAGCAGTGAAAGATTTAAAGTGTTGGAGGAAAAGAAAAAACAAGCACCAACCTAGAATCTTATATCTAGCTAAATTATCCTTCAAAAGTGAGGTGGGTGGGGGAGATTTTCTTAGACAAACACTGAGAAAATTTATCACTAGCTGACTGGCCCTACAACAAAATAGTGAAAGAAGTTCTTCAGGAAGAAGGAAAATCATACAGGTCTGAAACTTGGATTTATCTGAAGAAAAGAAGAGCATCAGAGAAGGAAAAAATGAAGGTGAAGTGAAGTGAAATATTTTATTTTTCTTATTCTTAATTGATCTTAAAAGGTAGCTATTAGAAGCTACAGTGTGATTATAGCATATCAATAAGTGAAATAAATGGCAGCATTGTCATAAATGATCAGAGGAAGAAATTGAGAATACTCTTATATGAGGTATGTGTACTATATGTGAAGCGGTAGAGTTATTTGAAAATGGAATTTAGATTTTAAATGTATATTGTAAACTCCAGGGCAACCACTAAAAAATTTTTTAAAAATATACTAGGAGGATATAAAATCGAATCATATGAAATGTTTGATTAAAACCAGAAAAAGCAGGAAAAGAGAAGAAAAAAAAGAAAGAACAAATCCAATGAATAAAAAACAGTTACAAACATGGTAGATATTAATCTAACTAAATCAACATTCCCTTTAAATGTAAATAATCTAGTACACCAATTAAAACAGAATTTGTCAAAGTAAATTAAAAAATAAACAAGGTTCAACTATATATTGTCTATAAGGAACCTACTTTTAAATGTAAAGACACATGTAGATTAAAATTAAAAGGAGATCCTATACTAACACTAATTAAAAGAAAGATGGAGTAGCTATATTTTTACACAAAGTAGACTACAGAAAATGGAAGATTATCAGGGATAAAGAGGGATGTCGCATAACTATAAAGGGATCAATTATCCAAGGAGACATAATATCTTAAATGTATATGTACATACAAATGAGCATAAAAATACACAAGGCAAACACTAATAGAACCAAAAGGAGACAAATGCACTATTATGAGTGGAGATTTCCATCAAACTATGCCAGTAACTGAAAGGTTAAGTAGATGGAAAATCAGAAGGATATAGATGCCCTAAGCAGCACTATCAACCCACTTGATCTATTTTACACATAAAATATTCAAACTAACAACAGAAAAATACACATTCTTCTCAAGCTCGCATGGAACATTCGCCCAAACAGAGCACTTTGAAAAACATATATAAATAAACTTAAATGAATAAAAAGTCATAAAAGTTATGTTCTCAGAACACTACGGAAGTAAACTAAAAATCAGTAACAGAAAGATAGCTGTAAAGTCTCTAAATATTTGGAAATTAGACAGCATCCTAATTAATACCCTTTGGATCAAAGAAGAGTCCGAAGATAAATTTAAAAATATTTTGAACTGAATAAAAATGAAAATACAGCTTATCAAAACTTGTGAGATGCAGTAAAAGCAGTGCTTAGAAGGAAATTTGTAGCATTAAGCATATTATTAAATAAAAGGAAGATATAAAATCAATAATTTGTGCTTCCACCTTAGAAAACTACAGAAAAAGAAGAAAATTGAGCCTAAAGCAAGAAGAAATAAAACAAAATAATAGCAGAAATCATCGAAATTGAAAAAAGTAAAATATAAAAAAATAAAAAAACCACAAAGGTGGTTCTTTGAAAATATCAATAAAATTAATAAACCTTTAGTCAAGGTAAACAGGAATAAAAAGAGAAAAGGCACAGATTATGAATATCAGAAATAAAAGGGAGGTTATCACTACCGATTCTGTGGACATCAAAAGGACAATAGTAGAATACTTTTCACAGAAAGAAAAGTACCCTGAACATCCCTGTCTTTTCAATTTAAATCAATAATTAATACCCCCCTCCCAACCATATCATGCTCATATGGTTTCACTGGTGAAT
Source organism: Pteropus alecto (assembly GCF_000325575.1). Taxonomy (NCBI): domain Eukaryota; kingdom Metazoa; phylum Chordata; class Mammalia; order Chiroptera; family Pteropodidae; genus Pteropus; species Pteropus alecto. The sequence continues at coordinate 332,139 of NW_006437784.1, forward strand.
TGTACCATACATTTAAGGAGACAATTTTATCATTTTCAACAACTTTCTCTCTAGAAAATAGATGCAGAGGATAGAGACAAGAGTATGAACTCACATTTAGATGAATATGGATATGGACAGGTAAATAGAAAAATACTTTAGATATGTGTACATATACAGGTCAACCGTACACATATATATTTCTTTGTTCTGTAATCTGAGAGAATCTATGACATTCTTGTAGCAATGAACACATCTGGCACCCAAATCTGTTTCTAATACCACTCTTAATTAAAAGGATTGAGAAATGAGAAATTCTAAGACTGAAGCAATAAATATTCAAGATACACCAGGAGTATTTTGTAGAGACAGGAGTAAGGAAGTGCTCAAAAACCAAAATAAACAAACCCATGAATGGTGGAGGTATGTCAGGAAGACACAGGAGCTGGCTGGAAGTACTCCCAATTTGAGCAGTAAAATAAAGTACTATTGGATTTTAACCTAATGTATAACATAAATACCCTTGAATCTGTACTTACATAAATAAATGATTGAATGAATAAATCGATGGGAACGGGGAGAATAGAGAAACCTACTCTGCAGAAGAATTCTAAATAACTTAGGAGGATACTCCACTCTCAAGGAGATGGAACATACCTCTCCTCTCCATAAGTGTGGGCTGTGTAGAGGGTTTCTTTCTTCCAAAGAGGATGGCATGGAGAGGGAATAGGATGGAGAAGTAACTTTTCAATGGAGAAACCACAAGCACCACCTCTGCCAGGTGTTAGAGTTTAACAACAACAGTGATAAGTCATGTTGACAACATACACCCTTGATATGATTTGAGGAGAATGACACGTTACCTCTGTTGTCTTCTCCAAAACACATAACCCCAGTCTAACCAAGAGAAAAACATTAGACAAACCCCAGTTGACGGACATCCTATAAACTTTCCTAACCAGTACTCCTCAAAACTGTCAATGTCATCAAAAACAAGGAAAGTCTAAGAACCTGTCACAGCTAATAATAGCTGCCTAAGGATGCATTAACAGCTGCATATAATGTGGTATCTTGGATGGGGTACTGGAACAGAGAAAAGAAGACATTAGGTAAAAACTAAAGAAATCTGAAGAAAGTAATAAAAAATGGGCTTTAGTTAATAAGATGTTCCTGTTGGTTCACTAATTGTGAGAAATGTACCATAGACATGTGAGATGTTAAAAATAGGGAAAACTGGATGTGAGGTATATGGAAACCCTGTACTATCTTTGCAATTTTTCTGCAAATCTAAATACATTATCAAATTAAAAGTTTATTTAAAGAGTAAAAGAGAGAAAGATGGATAGATACAGTCTCTGCCTTTCTCAAGAAGACAGGCATTCATCAAATAACCACACACATCTAAGTAAAGGTAAATTAAAATTAAATCAGAACTGCAGTCAGAGAAAGCCCTGTGAGGGTGAGATCTGAGGGTGAGCTGGGAGATGGGCATGTTCATCCTTAGATCAGGGGTCAGATCATGCTGAATCTTTATCAGAGAAGTAGTGTGATCAGGTTTTGTTTGAAGAGTGGATGTGGTTAGAAGGTTGGAAGGAAAGATGGATGGAACCCGTGATGTGTTATTTCTAGGAATATGGAAGAGGTTGCTATCTAAGAGGACCTAGATTTTTGTCTCGAGCAGTTACATGGATGGCATTCTTCTGCCAAAGTTCTCAAACATGAGCTGGTGAAAGCAGATCACTGGGACTGACTCCCAGAGCTTCTGATTCTAAAAATCAGGGTGAGGCCCTGAGCATTTCCATTTCCTGGAAATTCCTGGTGATGCTGATGTAACTGATCCTGGGGCTGCGTGTTGAGAACCACCACTGTAAGGTGACTAGGAAGGAGTTCTGGGTTTGGCAGGAAAGCCTGAGCTAGCATTTGGATATGCTAATAGACCTGCAAGTCTCTTAAGGCTGTAATTAAGAGAAGGGCTGGCTTTCTAGTACTGGCTCTGTCACCGGTACCTATGTGTTCTTTGGGAGATAACTGAGTTTCCTGAGCCCTATGCCCAGTCGGTGACTTGGGGGTAACAGTACCTTTAGGGGCACTGTACTCGTCAGTTAACACCCTGTGAGTGAGTGAGTGTTTGTGAAATAGCTGCTTCTCTCTGCCATCCTTGTCATCTTCATCACCATCATTCTCACGGTCATCCTGGCCTGTACTAAAGATGTGTACCTAACCTCTTTGGGGCTTAGTTTTATTATCCATAAAATGGTAATACTTTTATCATAGAGCTGTCATCAGGCTGGGGTGTAGGTTGGCTACATGTCCTTAAAAGTCCCCTTGCCGTATCCTAGTAAAGCTATCCACAGAACTCCTTCCAGCTTTAGATGTCTAGAGGGGGGTTCTCTCCATCTTGCATCTCCAGTGATGTTTTCTTACCTGTTGTGAACTGAAGCCTGGCTGGGCTTCTCCTGGCTGCTTTTCCAAGAGTGGGAGATGACACAGCCTGGAGCAAGAAATTCAAAAGTCTGCTTACTGCAAAGTATGTAAATGTTTACTAGATGCTTGAAAAGTACCTCTGGTCTCAACTTGAGAGACCTTGCCAGAATTCTTTTGTAAAGTTGTGACTCTCGCTGCTACCACAAGTGACTGAGTACCAGAAGATCTGGGATCAGGGTCAGAAAGAGCTGGCACATCAATCACCAGCCTGCCATAAAAACCATGCCTTCCCAACCTCACCTGTTCCCCTTATAAATTAGCTTCCTGAGGTCTCTGATAAAGCCTTTAAAGAATTTCTCCCCTATTTGAAATTTGATACTTACAGTGTCCTAGGACTTCCTAAAAATATGAAATAAACAAAAAAATTTCATTATGCCCTACTTAGCAATTCAAGATAAAGTTAATTTGGTAAGAACTCTTGGGCGAGTGCATTTCTGGCCAGCAGTGCTAGCTCGCTCAGCAAAGTCCACTGGCACCAAGTCCATTGACTTGAACTCTTAGCTCAAGTATGTTTAGGTGGATCTACACCCTTGGGGTGTCCTTGCTTCATTTGAATGTGCAATTAAAAGAGGCTGGTGGCATGGGAGATCTGTACTTCTGCTTTCTGGCTAGCTTTGCATGCTGACTGGAGAAGGGAGCAGCCCACTTCCCTAATTACACGCACCATGCAGCAGCAGGAAGTGCTCCAGCTTGTAGAGCCTTGTCTGCTGCTTTCTCTCCCATTTCCACTATTCTCCCTGCTTTATGGGCTTTTTTTTCTTTTCACACTGCGTGCTGTTCTGGGCTTCTGATTCCAGGCCCGTGTTTGGATCCTGGAAAGGAAGGTAAGTCAAATGCGTAGGAATCACGTAAATTCAGAACAGTGATCCTAGAACTCTATACTTGCTGTGGGCATCCATAGGAAGGATACTAATGTCTTAGCAGCTCTGTGCTCTTGTGTTTTCTCCCTTGTTCAGCCAGCACTCTCCTACTGAACAATTGCCAGTAAGAGCTGAAGTGATCAGCCCTTTGCCATCTTAGTTCTTTCCTGCAGTTATCATGTATCCAGACTATTCACCTCCCACTTACATAACTTTTGGCACTTATTTAAGCATTTGGTATATTTATATCACAGGTTTATGAAATCTAAGGACACTATCATAAGTTTCTGTAATATTTTGCAATGAGTCACCCACAATTCTTTAACTGGCTAGAAAAAAATGATGCACTAAAACTCTCTGTTTATATATATACATTCACTAAAACTTTCAGCAGGCATCCACCTTTTTGTTTAAATCAGGTAATTTGCTTTCTGCAGCAGGTGCAGAGTTCCTGTAGGGGTTATGTGAATGAGGGATTTGATCGGAATGTAGAATAGTACCTGAAACTGAAAACTTTAGCCAGGTACCTATGGATCCGACTGGAGAAGCTACATCACTGTGAGGTGACCCGGGCCTTCTCAGGAGCCTCTGTTCTCTGAGTGGGAAGGAGTCTTGGAGAGTCACTTGGAGCAGAACCAAGGAAGCTCGGTCACTTTGCTGCCTTTCCATCTTCCCTGTGTGGTTTGGTCATATGAATAGAAAGCTAGTGAGAGCTATCAGTCACTTTCAATGTGTGTCATCTTGTCTATTATTTTGTCTGTTTTTTGCTTGTTTGTTTGTTTTTAATATTTCCCCAGACTAGAATGAGCAGTGAGGTGGCTTTTGGGACACAGTGACTGGGTGAAATTCATTGGCGAGATGTCCTTGGGCCTACTCAGGGTTGACCCAGGCCTCAGCTCACTGGGGGCAACCCCACCCTTTCTCTCCTGCTCAAGAGAGCATTAATGGGACATTACCAAGTGATACCTTGGATGTGATAGCATGTTCACCGATTATTCACTAAACCTAGCTCTCTTTTTAATAACCAATTCCTCATGCATACCCCTTGCTTCATGGTGGGCATGCCTGTGTGATGTGGTGTGGAGGGGAGCTGTAGTGCGGAGAGAACCTTCTCTCCCCTGTGGAGTCAGAGCTGGGTTTGCTCGTCTGGTGTTAGCAGAGAAGGCACAAGGGACTTTGGCCACCTCAGGCAAGTACTGTGGATTATGTCTCTCTATGTTGAGACCACAGCTCTGTGTTCCTGCTGCAGAAAGCAGTGCCCACAGCCTTTTGCAGACCAATCAAGGCTGGTCATCTTCTGAGGCTTTTGGGGTAGCCCCCCTGAATCTCCCTTGGCCTATTAATTTCTCTGAAACTGACATCTAATTCCTGACCAGCCTAGGCAGATCTAGTATCCCTTGAGACTGGGTTCTTTCCCCTTTCTTATGCAAATTAATTGAACCCACAGATGAAATTTTTCCTCTGTCTAAGTCCTGACACTTAATTTTCTCAGATTTGAGCTGCAGAGGAAATTCCCAGGCAAATTTTATCAGGGCTGTTTTGCATTGAGGTGGTTGTGTGGCTTTGGGCGTGATAAACTCAGATAGCTTTTTGCATCTTCCTGATTTTATTCCCCTACATGGTAGAATGTGGCAGATATTGTCCGAGGTGTTGTTTCCCCAGAGCACCATCCACTTCTTCCACTGTCTCCTCAGTCTGTAGTAATTGGGGAGGCTCTGTGGCCAGTAATGTGAAAGCAGCCACCTTAATATGATAAGCACCATTGGCAGTGTCCTCTACAGGAAGCAGGAGATGCACTTTGTGGTTCGGTGCCATGGTTCTGTGGGTCTAAGGAAAAGCAGAAGCCTGAATCACTAGTTGGGGCCTCTGATAATCAGGACAGATAGGGTTAAAAAAAAAAAAAGGAGTACAAAGGCAAGCTGCCTCTTCTGGTTTCATGCCAAGTTTAAAAACACTGAAACAAACATAAGTTTAGGGAATGAGGATACTACAATTAAGAGCACAGTCTTATACCGAGGCAAAATGACATATTTTTATTGATGAAGATGGGTCTGTTTAGGAAGTAGAGAGAGTGGCAGAAAGTTACTTACAGTTGACCCTTATTATTTATGGAGTTCATATTTACAAATTCACCTTCTTAAAATTTATTTGCATCCCCAAATCAAAACTCACTGCACTTATGTGGTCATTTGTGGACATGCACAGTGGCAAAAAATCTGAATCACCCAACACATATATTCCCAGCTGAGGTTGAAGGAAATGATTTTCTGCCTTCTTGTCTCAGCTCATACTACAAACAAGTGTCATTTTCATGCTACTTAGAGCCACTTTTTTTTTTAAATTTTGCATTTTTTATGCTTTTTCTTGGTGATTTTGCTGTTTGAATGGTTCCCAAGCATAGTACTGAGTGCTGTCTAATGATCCTAAGTACAGGAAGGCTACGATGTGCCTTATGGAGAAAACACGCATATTAGGTGAACTTTATTCAGTCATGAGTTACAGTGCTATTAGCTGTGAGCTCAATGTTAAAAAGTCAACAACATATTGGAAATAAGTTTATTTAAACAGAAACACACATGAAACAAGGTTGTATATCGATTGGTTGACTAAAATGTCATAACCACAGGCTTGCAGGAAGATAACTCTGTCTTTCTCCAGGAGCAGTGGTTCAGTATTTGAAAAGTCAGTGACTTTATAGAACATAACTACTGTGAATAACAAGAATCGATTATAAGATGCATAAGATGAAGAAAATAGAGCAAATGTAGTAATATTGGTAAAATAAAAAGAAGAGAAAGAAGGGAAAGAACACTGTGAAGGTTGGTGAGTTATAATATTGTTAGTAACAATAAATTAATCTGAACTTTGGGATCTGCCTCTGGTCCTGGTTCCCAGGCTCGGATATTGTGGCCCTTGCAGGGTTTAGGACCCAGTGCCTCTGGCCATCTTCTAGAGCTAGAGGTGGAGATGAATGAAGACAGAGGGAGGTGGAAGCTTCTAGGAGTTCACACTGGCTGCGTGTAGCTCAACTCCCTCCTTCCTGACATTAGCAATTTACCTACTCATCCCTGCTCATACTGCAAAGTTTTATTCTGACTCTGCCCAAGCTCAGCCTCTGGTTACCTTCCTTCTGCCCTCCTTAAGATTATGTGGCCTCATTTGTCAACAAATCATTCAGTGTTTATTATTAAGCACCACTGCTTCTCTCACTTGAGCCTATTCCACATGTTGTATTAGCTATATGTTGCTATATAACAGATTACCCTAAACTTAATGGCTTAAAACAGATATAATCATAATTTATGTGGATTGAGATGACTTGGTTCAGTTCAGGGTCTCCCACAAGGCTGCAATCAAATGTGTTGCATCATCTGAAGGCTCTACTTGGGCTGGAGGACTGTCTTCCCAGGTGGCTCACTCTTATAGCTGGCCAGTCATGCTGGCTGCTGGCTGGAGACCTCAGCTGCCCAAAGAGCTGCATGTGTGTCTTCATGACATGGCCCCTGGCTTCTCCTCAGGTTAAAAATCCAGGGACCAGGGGAAATTGGATGGGCTTCTGTGGACTAGCAGGCATCCCGCACTGTCACCATGCAGCCGGCCCCTAGACAGTATGAGGGGTAGGGTTGAGGTGGGGTGGCACACAAAGGCATGGATACCAGGATCTATGGGGCCTCGGAAGAGTCTTAGAGGTTGCCTGCCACCTCTGCATTCTCACTCTCCACCAAACATGGCAGGGTAGGAGACCCATTCTCATAATAGCCTGTGTTCTGGACAGAAGGGAACAAAATAGTAAACATACTGACCCTCATGGAGTATCTATTCTAATGGCTTTAGGAGGTTATAAGTCTGAAGTGGGCTAAGTAGTGGGATGGGCATATTGACTTCACCATGTTGACTTCACTCTGGTTGTTCCTCTGCAGGGAATAAAGTTTCCTTCCACCAGAGTCACATAGGTTCCAGACCGCTTTTCAGAGCATCTGGACCTAATCTTTTACTCAGGCTGCCGCAGAAACATGATACTTTAAAGTTATTTCAAATGTTATCTGAAACATTGTATTTATGTTGTAAGCACTGGCTATTCCTCTTAATCTTTGAAATTGCTGTCTGGTAAGATAGAACTACACAAGTGATATTTTCCAAGCTAAATGTGTTTTAAAAGGCAAATGTTGTGCAGTCAGCCTTAGTCCTGAGACTGGGGAGATGGGCCATGAAAGTGTAGTTGGAAGGACAGGTTGTAACATGTCAGAAAGGTCAAAAGGACACAGGATAGCTTAAATAAAATGTGGAGGGCACGAGGGTGCTAGTTAGATATGAGGGGTTTACAAGCATTCGTTTCTGCCAACTCTGGGAGAGCTGCTGGTGGAGCTCCTTGGGGTGGGGCAGGCAGAACCAGAGCCCACAGAAGAAACAGGTTCCCTTCTCGATGCAACCCCTTAGAGTGTGTTGTATGCAGGAGGAAGCACTTCTGGCACTATGCAGGATTTTGAGATAAGAAAGTATTGTCTTTGATTTGGTCCAAATCTCCTTCATCTTTATGTGGATGTGCATGTGTCTGTCTAAAAGTATGCGTACACACAAGTGAGTATGCATGTGCACACACACACACTCACACTCCTTTGAAGTGTGGCTGTCCATGACTTTCTCTTCAGCAGGCCACTGTGACCCAGTTCTTCTCTTTTCTACCAGTTGCCTCTCTACACATTCATTGTTACTTCAGTTAGTTCTGGTGACTTTGCTACTTCTCTGACCCCTGACAGAGGTGCAAGCCCGTGGTGCTAATGTGCCCGGGTCACACAAGTATGGATGAGATGCCAGCCCTTTCAACTCTCAGCCTTTGTTCTGCTGCCTCTGGGACCAGGGCACACTTACCTCCTGGGAGCACCTCCCTTTCTGACCCTCCCTGTCCTTTGCTCAAAGTAATGATGTTAATGAATTGAGAAGGGGATATTCATTAATCAAAATTATTGTTGAAGATGCTAGTGCAATGGAACATGTATATCAGATTCGTAGGATGGCCAAAACCTCTAACACTATAGTTTCCAATCAAGGTAATTTGGCCCCCAGGGAACATTTGGCAATGTCTGGAGGTAGTTTGGGATTGTCGTGATTGAGGATTGGGGGTGGTACTGGCTTTAGTGGATGGAGGCCAGGGATGCTGCTAAACTGCTGATAATGGACAACAAAGAATGATCCAGCCCAAATGTCATGCGCGCCAAGGTTGAGAAACCCTGAGCTAATGTAATGAAAGGTGACATGGAAATAGGTGAAACCAACAAAAGGAGTGAGAGGGGCTGATGCAGCCATCTCAGTGTGTAAATTAAGGCCACTTGTGAAAAGGGCAGCTTTGCATTAGCAGAAGCCCAGTGTGGATACTGGGTTGCTGAGGCCACACCGGCCTTATTTGTGGACAACTGAGTGCAGATCCAGGAGTGTCCTGTGCCCATGTGTGCTTAGATCTCAGAAGTCACAGCATAGACGCTGTTGCCCTTTCAAGAGGGTTTTAGACAAAATGGAATTGCATGGGGCAAAGTGACCAGGGTAGTAGACTCCCTGGGATATCGTTGAGAGAGGGAGGGTGCATGAGCTTGGAGTGGAGCTGGGGACATGCATCTGAAGACTGTCTGGAGAAGCAGAACTGGAAGCTCTGTGTATCCTGTGGGCATATGGAGGATTGGGGCCAAAGGAGGAGAGGCAGAGCATCAGCTGAGAAAGCCTTTTCTACCAGGCACATCCATGCCAGGCTGGAACAGATCTGTTTAGGAGGCAGTGAACCTCTGCAGGTACCATGCTCCTTCAGGGCTAGGAATCTAAAGGGAGTTGTTTAGTGTTCTCCAGAGTTCTCTGACTCTGGCACCATGCTCTCCACTTGGGAAAACAGCCTCTGTATATTGAGAGTTTGTGTTACAAAAGGAGTGTGCATTCACTGTAGAAACTCTGAGAAGGAAAGATCTGTGTTTTTTCATTTAACAGGTATTTTGTGAGCACCTGGGAAGTCCCTAAGTGTTGGCGATGCAGGTCAACACTTCCAGACACTGAATCTTACATTTTAAGGGCAGAAGGGTAGGCTTGTGTTGAACGCAATGAAAGAAATAAACTCTTTGGTGAGATAAAAATAAACAGGGGCATGAAGCCACTTTAGACACAGTCATCAGCATACATCTCTCTGAGGTGACATGAGCTGAGACCACAGGCCTGAGAAAGAGAAACCAACCCAATGAAAGTATGATGGTCAGGGACAGGAAAGGCCCCATCATGTTAGGACAGGAAGGAGGGCAGTATGACTGGACATGATGACCATGGGCATAATTATTTGTGCAAGATGAGCATGGGGCTCAGGCCAAACCATTTAGGGAAGTAGGGTTTAAAGAGGCTTTGGGATGTGATGGGGATGAGTATTGGCTTGCCAACCTCGTGCTGCCTGCTGTGTAGGG
>NW_006437784.1:342053-345524 GCF_000325575.1 Pteropus alecto
GGGCTGCTGGAAAGGAAAACTGGGTAAAACGTTCATCGACGCGAGTGAGAGGTGGTGTGGCTTCTACCAGACAGCATCGAGGGAGACAGAAGCCATGGCTCGGGATATATTTTAGAGAAGAGCTAATGAAAAATCACTGGAGACCAGCTGATCTAATCTCCTAGATTCTCCAGCCCCCATTAGAGCATGGTCCCTGCACAGAACTCATGCTTCCCACAGGAACCTATTCCAGCATGGGATGGATGGCTGCATCAGGTAGAAAACACAGTTTGTTTGTTTGTTTTCTGGTTCAGTGGATTAGATGTGAATGATGAGTGAGAGGGCAGAATCCTGCAACGCTCTAAGGTCTCAGCCCAAGCCACTGGTTACGGTTGGTGTCATTTCCTCAGTTTGGAAAGATGGAGGGAGGAACATGCATGAGTCATCAAAAGTCCCATTCTGAGCACGTGAAGGCTGAGTTGTCTGTTAGACGTTGGTGTGGAAACATCAAGTAAACAGCGTTTAGGTTGGGAGCGTAGTGGAGAAAGGCGAATGTGAGTTCCTGGGCATGATGCCCATCGTGCGGCCCTGTGGAAGGAGAAGATAGGGCTGAAAACCCAGGATTGGGTTGCAGAGTAAGAGAGAGAAAGAGCCATGGAGGGTGAGAGGGGGCACAAACAAGAGAGACTGACCCATCAAAGTGAGGGTGTTGGGCTGTGTTCAGTGCTGCCAGAAGGTCAAGCAAGATAGGGCCAAAGGGGTGACCTTGGGTTTGGCTACTTAGTGGTTGATGACACTGAGAAGAGCAGATTCATGGAGTGTGGGAGTGAAGGCCAGGCAGAGGACAGTGGGTGGAAGAGCAAACGGGCACTGCAGAGGTTTCAACACTAAATACAAAAGAAGTCAGTAAAACTACTCATGTTACTTCCACTCTACCCCCCATTCTTTCAGACTTTCTCCTTCTTTCTCACTCTCGGTGTGTATATTATTACTCGTGTGTGTACATATGGCCTTTTAAAAACAAAACTGGATTGCTCTGTACCCCTTATTTTTAAATTGGCTTTTAATCCTACTTGTTATTCAACAAATATTTTTGACCACCTGCCACATGCAAGAACTGCTCCAGGGGCTGAGATAGGGCAGCGAACAAAGGCATCCTTTTCTTGCTGCCCAGATGAGAATCAAGTTCAGTAGTAAATTATGTTGTGTTAAAGGACTGCCACCTATGGGGAAATGCTATGGAGAAAAATGAAGCAGGGTAGAATGCTACATTGCCCCAGGTGTCACAAAACATTGTTTCGTGTCACAAAACATTTTTCTATCATGAAATTACACATTTAACCTCTGTCATTAAAAGGCCCCCAAAGAGCAAGTGCTGCTGCAATGTTTTGAGGAGCTCACCTGAAAATAACCTGAAGCTTCCCAGACTGAAAAGCTACCTGTGCAGATGTGTGCCTCTTCTGTTTCTAAGTTTTGAGCTTTTGAATAAAGTGGTTTCACACATGAAGAAGAATAAGAGAATGTTGAAATAGATAATAATAGATAGCAAGTTCTAGGCACTGTTGAGAAAATTATCCTGGTGGCTGTTAGAGTTTGAGCTACAGACGGGGGTCCAAGGCAAAGGCAGATTTAAGCAGTGCCTGTGAGTACCAGGTATCATGGGGGTGGCTGAGTCGATGGGTGTGTGGAGGACAGTGCGCAGTAGGGAAGCTGTTGTCTGTAGCTGTCTCAACGGTGGCAGGAGCTGTTGAGATGGTAGCTGTATCCCAAGTAAGGCTGAACGCAAAAGCAAAAGTCTTGGGATTTGCCATAGTGAGCCAGAATACTGAAAAATAGGGCTGAGAACAGCAGTGTGCTGACAGGTTCCTGTGGACAGTGGCGGGAACGTGGGTAATTATCCCCATCACCAGGGCTTGTGTTCTGGAAAGGAGGTTGGAGACCAGGAAAAGGCCTTGGTTGGGCTCTGTTGGAGCCAGTCCTGAGAAGACAGTGTGTGAGAAAGAAGCACTTAGGGCCTTACTGTTGAGGCGGGCAGGGGCCGAACCTGCAACACAAGTGTCACAGAAGGATTAGCTGGAGAAGAAGCAGAAGAGAAGAAATACTTCCAGAAGACACATCAACTCACACTCTCTCCAGAGAGGTCTTCTTATTAATAGTGGACTGTACTTTAAAAACAACAACAACAACAACAAACAAACAAACAAACAAAAAACCTTATTGAGAGATGAATTTTTAGAAATTGAACAAAGAAAAATAAATCAAATGGTAGAAGCAAGCAAGAAAATTATTTGTACCATCAAATTATAATAAACTCATATGTTATCAGGGGCTCCCTTGGGAGCACTGATTTGACAATATTGCCTAGAAAAAGTCTACTGCCTCTATTGCAGGGATCCCCAGTCCCTGGGCTGTGGACCAGAATGGTACTGGTCCATGGCCTGTTAGGACCAGGCCACACAGCAGGAGGTGAGTGGCAGGCGGGCGAGTGAGCGAAGCTTCATCTGAATTTGCGGCTGCTCCCCAGTGCTAGCATCACTGCCTCAGCTCCACCTCAAACCATCAGGCATTAGATTTTATTAGGAACAGCAGTCCCTGGTACCAAAAGGTTGGAGACCACTGCTCTCTCGAGCAGGTATGCTTATGTTTATAGCCACATGCAAGATAATTTATGTTAAGAAGAGGCTGTTTCACATAATCGTGTATCTGCGTGTGTATATGTGTGTGCCTCTGTGTATTTGTGTGTTACTGTGTGTATGTCTGTTTAGTGAAGACATATCTTTCCTGTGACAGGTGTCCTCATCAAATGTAAAACCTACACTATTTCTTCAATGCGAGATGGTACACGGCAGGTACCTGGAAGTGGTCTGTAGGCGTGGAGGGATGGAACAGTGTGCAGCCCAAGGCCTGGGGCTCTGGGAGGGTGTCACTCTTCATGCCTCAGGGCAGCAGCTTGTTGGTCCCATTTCTCAGCCAAAGGTGTGTAAGCTGTGGTGACCACCGTCACAGTTTTATGTGGCGTGTACATGTGCCAGGCACTTCAGCTCCCTGGTGCCTAACTATAGCATATGACAGTAGACCCCTGGCGTTCAGATGAAGTGGTCATTTACGTCTTCGCTGCACGTACTCTGACCAGCAGCGGGTATTCTTCACAGCTGTCTTCATCTCGAGAGAGTGATGGGCACATGCTCGTCTGGGTTCCGCCCTATGCACCGGCTGACCATGGGGCCTCCTCCTCCTCAGCCCTATTTTGCAATAGGACTTCTCTTTTCAGTGTCTCTAAGAACTCTGTCCCCACCAAAAGGAAGAAATAAAGTTTCGGTGGCCACGTTTGTCCAATACTCTGTTGTCAGTTCTCATATTAAGAATGCGTGTTTGGAAATCTAACGATTATGTGAGCAGAAGGATGGACAGCATGTTAGGGCTACACACCAAGCTTCCCATAAAGGAGGGCCTGTCTCCAGTGTTGAAAGGCTGGTGATGTTACAGTTATTC
>NW_006437784.1:345534-350948 GCF_000325575.1 Pteropus alecto
CCGATGTCCCTCTTCTTTTTGCCCAGGTGGACACGGTGCACCCTTGGTGGTGAGGGGAGACAAGCATGGCCACAAACATGGCCGACAGTGCCAACCACCTGCCATTCTTCTTTGGAAACATCACCCGTGAGGAGGCTGAGGACTACCTGGTCCAGGGTGGAATGAGTGATGGGCTCTACCTGCTGCGCCAGAGCCGTAATTACCTGGGTGGCTTCGCCCTATCGGTGGCACATGGGCACAAGGCACACCACTACACCATCGAGCGGGAGCTGAACGGGACCTACGCCATCGCAGGCGGCAGGACGCACGCCAGCCCTGCTGAGCTCTGCCACTACCACTCCCAGGAGTCAGATGGCCTCATCTGCCTCCTCAAGAAACCCTTCAACCGGCCACCTGGGGTGCAGCCCAAGACCGGACCCTTTGAGGACCTGAAGGAGAACCTCATCCGGGAGTACGTAAAGCAGACCTGGAACCTACAGGTAGGCCACAGCCAGTCCCACCGCCATGCGGGGTCTCGTGCACTCATAGGCTCAGGAATTCCACACAGGCACCCCAGTCTGTTCAGAGGGGTGCTTCAGATAAGCAGCCATCTCCTTAGTCATTAACGTGGGCCAAAAATTTTCTCACTCCAAGAAGGCAACCTTTACTCTTTTGTGGTCACAGTTGAGAGGGCGGCCCCTGCTTGCCAGCGATGTGGGTGTCTTCACCGCAGGAAACCACTGTCACCCAGTTCATGATGGGTCCTTTCAGGGAGACATCACAGACACCTCCCATTCTTTATTTACCTAGGTGGGTGGGGGGGGGTCCTACTAGACACATTGATTGGCGCTTGATTTTATAGCTTCTTAACATCTCCTGCAGAACATTCTGTATCAGCACACACATAACTGTGCCAACCGGTTTGTGGCTGCCTGATATTCCTTCCTACTCACCACAATTTATTTAACTAACACCTAGTGATGGACACTTTTATTGTTTATAAATAATGCTTCCAGTAATATCCCTCTATACACCTTCTTCTGAGCCTTCAGACAGTATCTGCAAGATAACCCTGAACAGATTCGGTTTGCCACAACAAAGGATGTGTGTGTTTAATTTGTGTGTATTGACAAGTTGTCATCCAGAAAAGTCCCAGAGGCTGTGACAACTTATGTACCTGCCACACTCTCAACAGCACTTGATGTCAGGAGTCAACAGGCTGGTTGACATTCTCCTTCTCAGACTTATGAGTTCAGTCATTCTGATTGCACTTCCTGGTGTGTGTACCCTGTGTTCTGCTGTGTTATCTGATACGTACAGAGTTATGACCACACAAGCTTTTGAGGATTATATTCAGTGACTCCCTTCACTCTTTTAATATGTTCTGTACTAAATTCAGTCTTGCAGACAGATAATAATACTGTGTGCCCAGTATTTTTTATTAGCATTTATTGGATGCGTCTTAGGCCATCCTTTTACTCTTCTCAAAGTCAAATAAGATTTATTGAGTTGTACTTTATATACCATAAAATTTATCCTTTTTAGGTGTGCAGTTCTATGAATTTTGACAAACACATAGCATAATGTAGCCCCCTCCCCAGCCAAGATATATAACAGTTCTATCTTCCGTCAAGCACTCTTATGCCATCCCCCACCATAGCCCCTGGCAGTCCCTCATCTGATTAGTCCTATAGTTTTGTCTTTTCCATAATGCCGCATAAATGAAATCACACAGCATGGTGCCTTTTCAGACTGGCTTGTTTCACGCAGTGTAGTGCATTTGCAAGTCAGCTGTGTGGCCTTGCCTGTCAGCAGTTCATCCTTTGTCCTGGCTGAGTACTATTCTATACCCTTTCACTTTGACCCCGATTTGCTTTGTTTTGCAGGCCTCTCTAGTATGTAACTTATCACTGCTTTGGTTATGAAATGAAATGAAACTTATCATTTCATCTGTGAGGCCTGACAAAATTTTCCTGCTCTCCTTCTTTTCTATCTTCCCTCTTCCCTTCCTTCTCCTAGTTTGGGTTGGTTATATTTTTGTTTTTTACCTATTATGGTTCTTTTATAACTTCAAACAATCAAACTTTGCTTCTTCATTTACAACTGTGAAGAATATCTGTTTCTCTCCCACCAAGAACGATGAGGAAGTGAATTCACTTAGCTGTCAGCCTCTTTCCCATTTTTGTTTTCACTTTGTCGTTTCTGCATTGTCAAGGTCTGTCTCCTGGACGTTGCCTGCAGTTTGAGGCAGCAGTATGTGTAATTGTGCACAGTGCAGCCTTGTAGAGGCAGGCAGGAAAGCACATGTCTCTGTTACACACATCTTAAGGCCTCCTAATTGTTAATAAATAATCGGATTCAATGTAGAAAAATCCGTTCCAGTAGACAACGGATCTAAAAAGTGCAGGAGGCCTCACAGATTATACCAGTGGTTTCTAAAGCCTGTGTGGCTTTTAAAAGGCCGATAACCTTAGTATTCTAAAATTTATGTTGTTATTTACACACTTGAAGGTATTTTAATAATATATAAGATCTTACTGGCTTTATTTACTGAGTGAATAAATGAACAAACAAATTTGATTGTATTTTGCCATGTCAGGACTTAGGACACATTGGAAATGATTTCTGTGCCATTTTTCATTTAACTTAGAATCTCTCTGCTCTCCTCCACTTGTGGCAGGGCCAAGCTCTGGAGCAGGCCATTATCAGCCAGAAGCCTCAGCTGGAGAAGCTGATCGCCACCACAGCCCATGAAAAAATGCCCTGGTTCCACGGGAAAATTTCTCGGGATGAATCTGAGCAAATTGTCCTGATAGGTTCAAAGACAAATGGAAAATTTTTGTAAGTATTGTGTCTTTTTCCCTTCACCTCATACTCCCAGGCCTGCTTGGACAACGAGGGGTAACTTGGACTTTCCATTACTGGACCCACACCACCGCGGGAAGTGGCTACACGTTATCACCTGGCACACCATGTTACTGGCCTGCTATAAGACAATTCCAGTCAAAGCTGTTACTTGTAATTCAGCATTCTTTTTGCCCGGTCTGCGTCCAAAGTGAGCACACTTCTTGGGCACCGAGGGACATAATCGAAGGATAATGTTTTTCAGTCACATAATCTGCTTTTAATGGCAAATGTAGGATGTTTAGCAATGTCTGTGGCTATGCCTTCAAAGTACAAACACCACAGTTTGTTCATTCACATTTCATCCAAGATCTCAGACTTTACTTCTATTTTTACTTGGAACAAAGTGCTAGTAGGGTGGATATTAAATAAGATTTGCTGAGAGTAACTCGAATGAAAGGTAGTGCAGGTAGATCACAAGCTGGTTTGCACACTTCAGCCTTATAACCTTAGAGATAAGGTGAGCATCCCAAGATCTGCTCATCGTTGTCCTTAGTGGTCAATGTAAATCTCAGTTCTAAGGTCCTAGAAATGCAGTCCACCTTGAGGCCACGTCTGTGGTCAAGAGAAGGTAAGGAGCTGTCTTGGTCAGGTGTTAACCTTATTCCCGAGGTGCCTTGGCCAAGGTGACACAGTGGCACTGCCAGCAAGGCACACTCACTTGTTCGTCACTGCTCAGTGACCCTCCAGAGATGCTAACTGGGTGCCTCAGTGGACAACTATTCCATTCTTACGTTGGACACTTACCAAGGGCAATGTAGGCCCATGATCAAGCATGCAGAATAATACTTACCTAACTTTGTAAACTTTTCTTAGCAATTAAATGTTTTTTTCTAAGTTTCTATTTTAAGAATTTTCCTCAGACTTTACCATAATACCTATTATTTTGGAAATGATTTTAAACATGTACTCCTTAAAAAAAAAAAAAAGTGATCCTAAAAATAAGTACAGAGCTGCCAGATTGACACCAGCAATGCCTGGAATGATGGCTTGAGGCAGCGGTCCCCAACCTTTCTGGCACCAGGAACCAGTGCTTCTATGAGAATCTAATGCTTGATGATCTGAGGTAGAGCTGTGGTGGTGATGCTAGCTAGTGCTGGGGAGTGGCTGCAAATACAGATGAAACTTCGCTCACCCACGCACTGCTCACCTCTTGCTGTGTGGCCCTGTTCCTAACAGGCCACAGACCAGTACCAGTCCATGGCTTGGGGATTGGGGACCCCTAGATTAGTGGATACAGTAATGGCTACTGGCAGAAACCCCATGGTACGGGAACATCTTTTCTTCAATGCAACACCTATCAGTTCATTTCCCCCTGAGGTTTGGACTTTTACTATCTTCTTAGGAATAATTTCCAACACAAATGTCATGGGACTACATACACAGCATCTTGATGTGATTAAGTCAGCTCAAATTGTATAACCTAAACAGTGAGTGAGACCTCCTGACTTCTCGCTGGTTCAAATACCTGCTCTCAGACTCGCTGGAGGACAGCCACAGTCAGGGAGGGCCACCCACTCCGCAGTTAAACAAGAGGGTTGCTGTAAGCAGCACCTGCACTGGGACAGCCCAGGGGCTCTGCCAGCTGTCTATTCCTTCCCCACTGATTCTTCTCAGGCTTCATTCACATTTTCCTAAAGAATGTGTCTCCTGCCTACTTTGCAACCATTCAAATCAGCTTGTCCTTCCATGAACCAACATTTAAAGGCATCCATAGTTGTTTAAGGCACCAAATGCCAGCAGTGTCATGTTGCATTGATTATGGTCATCCCATGTACCTTAATGACACTGCTGACTAACCAGTATTATCTTATATTTTGTTTCTCTTCACTTATTTAATGTCCATCAGTCCCACTTATTCTGAATGCCATAAACTCAGGTACTGATCGCCATCACTCAAAACAGTGTCTCAGTGGGAGAAACCTTTCTGGGTAAAGGGACATTTAAGCTGCGTACTGAGCAGTGAGGAGAAGGCAGTTAGTGGAGAAGGAAAAAAAGTGTTCCCAGGCAAAGAAAGTGTCAGTGCAGAGTCTTAAGGGCCAGCACCATGACCTGAGCATGGCTTGGCCAGGAGTGGGGACAGGAGTGACAAACTGTGCAACAGGGAGGCATTCGCACCAGACAGGAATTCCTTTCTATGCGGGTGGATTGTCCACTCAGGAACACTTTGAGAGTGAGCAAGGAAGAAACGTAAATTAGAATAAAGGATGAAGAATGAAGGCTGTACCTTCGGTTGGGTTCCACAAGATGGATACAAAGTCCAGAGGAGATGATATAAGCACTGGTTTTCAACCTCATATGTGTTTGGGAACCACATGGAGGTTGGTTAAAAGCACAGATTACTGGGTCACCCCAGCCCCGAGTATTAACTCACTAGGTCTAAGTTATTGCCCAAGAGTTTGCATTTATGACAAGTTTCCAAGTCATGTTGACCCTGCTGGTCTAGGGACCACATTTGAACCTATTGGAGATGCCCGATACCTACCTAAGCTATAATAAGAACAGTGATCATTTGAGATTTTCAGCATTCA
>NW_006437784.1:350974-395178 GCF_000325575.1 Pteropus alecto
TAGGGAATGTTCTTTCAGCACACCCCAAATACTGTATTATTTGACTGATTGAGATAGAGTTAACCTTAAAACTACTTCTACTTATAGAAACTTAAGTGGGATAATAAAAAAACTCAGGCCATGAAGTCAGACAAGCCCAGCCACTTGCTAGCTCTGTGATTTAAACCATTAATTCATCTCTCTGACCTCAGTTTACTCAATGGAAAAATAGGGAAACTAATGTTTTTTCTGAGTTGTTTGGGTGATAAACACGGTAATGTGTAGGGGATGAATTGAGAAGGTCTAACATATGTTTAACAGGAGCTTCTGAAAGAATAAATGGTAAAAAAGAAAGATAGTAATATTTGAAGAAAAAATGACTCAGTATTTTCTAGAACTGATAAAGAAAATAATTCATGGTTGTAGGAAGCACAGATACCTGATCGCCATTGGCTTAAGATTTATACAACCATGAATTATTTTCTTTATCAGTCTAGAAAATAGCCATTTTTTTTCTTCAAATATTACTATCTTTCTTTTTTACCATTTATTCTTTCAGAAGCTCCTGTTAAACATATGTTAGACCTTCTCAATCCATCTCCTACATTCCTTCTTATTTTCTATTGTTTTTTCTCTGTGTGCTATGGTAATATCTTTAGATCTGTCTTCCAGTTCACTAACTTTTGTTTCATCTGTGTCTAATCTAGTAAGCTTATTCACTGATTATTTCCCCCACCAATACATTTTTTTTTTTATTTCTAGCAATTTTATTTGTTGTCATTGTAGTTTTTTTAAATATTCCTGAGCATTTTGGGGAGTATCTATTGCTTGCCAGTTTTTGTGATTTCCATCTTGTTTCTTTGAACATTTCATACATAGATAATCTATATTTCACACCTGATGATTCCAGTACTGAAAGTTCTTGGAGATATAAATCCCTATCTTTCCTGGTCTCTTTCCTTCCCTACTCCCTCTATTGTAACTCATGCTTCTTTATGTTTTGGGAAAATTTGTACTATAATCTTTAAAAAGGCAGATGAACGAAAGAATCTTGGCATGGCCCCAGATTTGGACCTGTGTTCTGCACTGATCCTACTTTCATTGTTCGTATGGAATGCACATGCGCCTTTATTTTGCTATGGTGCGAGGCAAAAAGTACCCAGCAGTTTCATTTTCTTTTATCTTTGTTGGATATTAGGACTGGTACCTCTCCTGAATTAGGGGGCTCTTGTCCTTATATCAGCATGCATACTGTCCAGCATGTCATTCCCACAAACTCTTCTTCCCTACCCCCCAACTCTCTGTCTCTTAGGAAGCTACTATTGGGCCCCATGTGGCAATATCTGTCTACCCGATACAGCATCAGGCCTGAACAGAAGTGTGAATGCCAGCCATGGATTCTCCTCTCATCTATCCATGTGGCCACCACAGCCACAGTGACTGTCTATCTTATGCACATGACACATCCCAGGTGCCCTCCTTCCTCTCCAGCCAGCCATGCTCTGCTCTGCCATGGGAAAAAAAAATGCATAGGAGAATGAGAATTCGTGGTGGGCTAGGAAGTGCCCCAGCTGTTCTGTCTGCAGCAGACACAATGCAATGTACAGATATCTTGATAGGTCTAGCCACCTTGGGGCGTCCCACCACCTCCTGAGTCCTCACTTCTCCACTAGTGTCTGGGCATCACCACCACATATTCTCTCCCATCCAGGAGGGCATAGAAGTTCAGCCCCTCCTTGCAGAACCAACACTCTCCTCACCTCACCTTTGCCAAGTGTTTTCACATCTGCGAGGTGCAAGGCCTGCTCATCACAGAGCCTAAGGCTGTCTGCCTTAGAGAAGGGTGGCTCTTCTGCCCTCTCACCAAGGAGAGTCACCATGCCACATGACAATAAGACAGTCTTAAGGCCAGTTAAGAAAGCTTTGCAGCTTTGCTCCAGTTCAAAGCACTGAAATCCCACTCTCTGTAATAGCAAAACACAAATCTGCTTTACTCTTCCAAGAGACATAGGGGAAAAGTATTCTAGGGCTTCTGTGAACATGCCTGAGACCACTGATCCTGAAGTTGGAAGGCAGCAGCCCTAAAAGGAGTCAGAAGACTAACTTTTGTTCTTCCACTCTTTGGGTGCCTGTGTGACACACCTGGTGGGTGTGTGGGGCAGAGGGGTACTTTCCTGAGGAACAGGGGGGCCAAGAGGAGCTGCTTCAACTTCCAAACCAGTATTTCCCATATTTTAGGTTTAAAATAGCCTACGCCAGGATCTGCCTACAGCCAGAAGACACCTCACAGTTACTGGCCGTTAATGCCACCAAGCTTCTGGGCTTTGCCACCTACAGCTGTTGGGCCTGTGGGTTTCCCTTCTCTGCCCTCGTTTCCTGCCAGCTGTCTGGGGGGCTGCTCAGGCTGCATGTCCACAGCCTGTCCTTGTGTTTGCTGTCCTTAGACTGTGCTCCCATGGTAGCTGTCACCACTGTTGTTCTGGGAACTGGCATAGGCTGTCTGACATGAGCTCTGGGACAAAGACTCTCCTCGAAGACCTGTTCTCTGGGGAGCCTCAAAGAAAGATGCCTTTGCAGAAATTGCTTGTTCAAAAGCAAGAGACTCTCCACCTTGCACTAGTTCTCTCTGTATACTATGTTTGTTATGAACTATTAAACATACAAAAAGGTGCATCACTCTATGTGTTCACTTTAGTGAATAATTACAAAGCAAACACCACCGGAGTTAAGAAACAATACACCAGCATCGCAGAAGGTCCGTTTCTCACACCCCACCCCACTAGAGGATACCACTTCCTGGACTCTTGTGTCCAGCATGCCTTCACTTTTTTTCTTCTTCTTCCTCTTTTTTACTTATTTATTGATTTTTGGTTTTAACACCTAAAGTAGTGTGCGCCTCTGAACAAAACCATTTGTTTTGCCTTTTGGGGAACTTTGTGCATATGGAATCATGGCATAGATTTTATGCTCGTGAAAGTCATCCGTGCTTCATATCACTGCTGTTGGTTCATTTTTTGTACTATGGTATTACATCGTATGAATATCCCACAATTTACTCACTCTGCGGTCAATGAACATTCGGTTTCTTTATAGATTTTTGTGATCACAGATAAAGCTGCTATGAACATCCCAGCATAATTTCTGGGTGCAGACTGGACAAATTTTGTATACCTGAGAGTAGATTGCTGATTCACAAAGGATGAATAGGTTTAATTTCAGTAGGAAATTCCAAATTATTTTTCTAGAACGGTCAGATTCGCACTCCCACTGGCAGTTTTCCTGGGAGCCTGTGGCTCCCATTCTCAGCAATACTTAGTATCAGGAGCCTTTTTAAAGTTTGCCATTTAGAAGAGTATGTCATGTTATTTCCATTGTGGTCTTAATTTGCATTTTCCAGATTTCTAATGAGGTAACTGCACCTGGACAATCTGTGACCCTCTGTCTCAGTTTTAACAAGAAAAAAAATCAATCAAGGCATAAGGCAAGATGGAGTGGTGGAGATTGGTCATAAAAATCAGAAAACCAGAGTTCATATCTCATTTACTGTTTCTAGGGCTTTGAGGTCAAAGATGTTAAGGACTCTGAATCAAGGAGAATGATATTTTGGAATGGCCTGTGGACATCATGCTCCCATGATCACCTTTCATATGTATAAGCATACATTCTTAGTGCTTGGAATTAAGAATTTGTATAGTTCCTTATACTTCCAAACTATCCTATTTGTTTGCCACTAATGCTTATATAATAAACAAACTATAAATAGCCCCACATCTCACATTATAAAATAGATTCTGTTCTCCAATATATAAAAATATGTCTTACCATTTCTTTGTGGTTGGTTTGTAATTTGACAGCAACCAACTGGTTTTCATGGGCCATGTAACTGTGAAGTGGAGCATATACTTCAGGGCGCTGGTAGCCTGGTTGGGCTGGGAGGAAGGAGCTATCGTCACAGTGTGGAGGTTTCAGAATCAGCCCCCACCGAGGCCAAAGAGGGTCTACATGTGTCCTTCCATCCGCACCAGCTGCCCTGAGCAGTAGGGTGTGGCAGGAACCGATCCAACGTACACAGCTGAGCATATCTTGAAAAGAAATTTATTTTAAAACAAAGTTCATACCCCATACAACACAGCTCAGCTCTCAAGTTTTGGGTTAGCTTTTTGAGATGAATCTACAAGATCGAAGACAGGAAAGTATGCCCACATCTGTTTCCAAACCCATCTCATGTGTATGACCTCTTGCAACTGGGAGGAGGCATCAGAAATCTCTTCAAAACAGAGAAGTCCTAGCATCTGGGCACATTTGAACTCTTCCCAAAATACAGTGTGTTTGGGCACATTCTTAACATTTGGTGCCTCGGTTCCTTTATTTTAGAAAATGCCAGGTCTGGACAGCTTTCTGGGACCTCGGGACTCACCTTCTCTCAGATCTCATGATCTGAAAGGCTCAAGTCGCTGAAAGAAGAAAATGGGCTGAGGGTGGGTGTGACTAAGCAGCTAAATTGCGGGGAGGGGTTTGTGCCTTTGCAGCCCCTACCTGGCCTTCCCAAGAGGCCTCCTCCCCGCCCCCATACACATAGGCCACCGCTTGTGCATTGTGGTGGCATGTTTTATGCTTGTTGTCAGACTCACAGGTCTCGTTCCCTTGGATAAGGGAATGGTGGGGGGCACGCAGTGATCCGGGGTGATCAGCCCAGCGCAGCCTTGATTTCACCTGCCCTTCCCTTCCCCACAGTGGACGATATTTTCTTCTTCCAGTGACTTCATCTGACTGTGTCATGTGGAACAACATTTTAAATCCTAGCCCTGCCCCCCACTCCCTGCAGAAGGGAAAGTGTGAGGGAGTGAAGAGGGCCCTGGGAGTGGGAGGCCTCACGCCCCTCCATCCGTGGTCTGGAGCTTCCTTTGTTAACATTCCCATCAGACACCCCCATCCTTCGCCCCTTGGCTAGGTGGGGGAGCAACACCCTCTGGGACTCTGGCCTCAGCGAAGAGAAGAGGTGAGTCAAAGGGCTGCACAGACTACCACTCCACACCCTGCCCAGCTCTGGGGTCCTGTGGGTCTCACATGCTGTTCCCTGAGCAGTGCCACTGCTCCAGGTGAACCATGGCCTCTCCTGATGTCCACCTGGGGCCCCACCCTCTGGACCTTGGCTGTGGTCCAGCCCTACGCCATAGAATTTCCTCGTTGTGAGCTCTTGATATCACTGAGCTGTAAGCAGGGCTTCCCTGGCCACGGCAGGTAAAGGACATTGCTGCCGGCCGCCTTCTCAGGGCACTTCTTTTCACCAGAGGATAGGAATGGGAGTGACGGGAATCTTCATCTCTTCCAGGATCAGAGCCAGGGACAACAACGGATCCTATGCCTTGTGTCTGCTACATGAGGGCAAAGTGCTACACTACCGCATTGACAAGGACAAGACAGGGAAGCTCTCCTTTCCCGATGGAAAGAAGTTCGACACACTCTGGCAGGTATACAGCATCCTAGGAAATGAGGGGAACAGGGTCCCTAGAGCCTGTTAGAGATGCCTGCCTGGGTCCCTCCCATACCTGCCCAACTAGAACCTGCTCTTCAACCTTCAGTTGCCGCCTGCCAACATCAGAGTTTAAGAAATGCTAGTCTAGAGTCATCACGTTAGGTTAATGAGGCTCCAGAAGGTTCTGTGGCTTCTCCAGGGGCAGTCAGCACTTGGCACCTCAGAGTGGTGACTACTCAGAGCTGTGTTCAGAGTTCAACAGGGACCTGCACTGGGGACTAGAAAATGTTTCTCTCTAAGACATTCTAACTGGAACCTAGAGCAGCCTTTCAGACAACTACATACAAAATAAAGGCCTAGATGGCCGAGAAGGAGGCATGGAGGTGGCCGATCAGAGTGTTCTTTGAATTGTGAGAAGCGAAGTTGAATATAAAATGTCAGGTGCCATTCTTGCTGCAAAATGAGTCTCCATTGAAATTAAAACCAGTCAGAAAGTAAGGCAGCACTTCCCACACTTCCAGCCACCACCTACACAGGACTATCCCACCCCAATCTAAAGTATTTGTTCTTAACCCAACTGTTGGTAAGTAAAGTTGAAACAGCTCACAATTTGGGGGCTACTTAGGCACAAGGAGCGCTACACCAGTGCTCACCACTGTTTTCCATAAGGCTATCATGGGTATAACTAGTTTGCCTTTATTTTAAATCACAGCTATGTGAAAAAATGACAATACTGCACACATCGTTTTGGTGTAGTGTCTTACACACTGTAGTGGGGCAGAGATGGAGAGAACCAAAAGACTCTGCCTCCCAAACAGCAACAGCTACATTGCGCTTTTGTGGGTGAGGGACGTGTGCAAACATCCACAGCCAGGCCTGGCCAGGAATCTCACATGTGGTAACAGTAAGGAGAAGTCCCAACTTGAAATCCTGTTTTTTTAAAAATCTAACTATGGGCAGTGAACCCACAATGCAATATGTATGCCTTACTGCTAAATTGTACACCTGAAACTTACTGAGTTTCATTACCCAATGTCACCAAAAAAAAAAAAAAAAAAAAACTGAGAGCAGGGATCTTCATTACCTTTAACATACTTAGAGTAACACCACCTAACATATTTTGGTTCCTAATGCTGTAATTGGAAAAAGAAATGTTTCTTTTCTGAATGCTAGTTATTATAATATTATTCATATTAATTATAACACTAACCTCCTCTATTGATTTGCAGCTCATTAGCACATGGCTTATTATCAACCATACACTTTGTTTTTTTGTTTTTTTTAATGGTATCGATTTGAAAGAGCAATTAGCCCATCAGGTAGCCCACTGCAAATCAGAGAGGAGTAGAGAATGCTGCCTTTCAGTCTTAATTTCCCATCAAAGTCTCTTGGCTCCTATATGAAGCATTTATGGTGCATTTAAAAGCTTGAAGTCTCTGGGCTCCATCACCAGTGCACAGCCATCCGGCTTCTCCTGAGTGACTGTTTCCTCCTCTGAGCCCACTCACTTTCAGAGTCTATGCACTCACTGTAGTGCCAAACATCTCTAATTGTTGGGAACTTTCTTCCCAAGACTTTGTCCCATTTATTGATTTCTCCAGCATATCATAGTATTCAGCCTAATTAAATTCTTCCTATTATATATTTTCTAGCCCCTATGTTTAAGAAACAGCATCAAAAATGTGCCCTACCCCCACCCAGGAGTTTGGTGCTATTTTTCTGAGAGTTGCTCTACTCTAGTATTCACTTTGGAAATGGAATTAGCAAACCCATGCACCTGATTAGGGCCCCAGCCTGTTTTGTGTAGTCCTTGAAGAAAGTGATTTTGACACTTTAAAGGATTGTTTGAAATAAATAAAGAACTATGTGACAGAGATGGCATGTGGCCTGAAAAAGCCTAAAATGTCGCTACCTAGCCCTTTACAGAAAAAGTTTGCAGACCTGTGCCCAAGAAGGAAATCCCTACAAATATGCCCATTGCCCAGCCACCCTTGTGGAAGAGATTGTCTGAAAACACAAGCATTAAAGGAGATATTTGAATGACACTGGAAAGGTGGATAGCATGTCTCATCTGTTATGGGGACCTCCATACTCTTAGTCTGAGAACATTCTATTGCACTTAACAGAATAGGGAGAGCTTTGGTGTCTGTTTCAGTAGCATGTTAGGGCTGGTCAGATTGAAACATTTGTTAAGAGGGTAGATCTGATGTTGTGTTCTCACCACAATAATTAATATTATTTTTTAAAAAGATTGTTACCTGAAGGGTAAAATATATTCATTTAACAAGCATTCACTCAAGTTGGTAAGTTTGGGTACTAGAAAAATACTAACAAACAGACAACGAAGAGAAATCAGATAGGAAGATTTTAGGTTATCTAGAGTAAACACATGTATGAGAAAAGAAAATGTGAAATACCAAGACTGTCTTCTTGTTTCATAATTTTGATTAGATATAAATAAATCTACTTGCCATTAATTTATTTTTTAATGTAGAAATTGGACATCATGATTCACAGTTTTCTGAGATCTATTAGTCTAGGATGTCCATGTCTTTTCAACATAAGGCCATTCTCCAAAAAGTCACTTTCCCCATGTCCCAGCTCCCACATCACCTGTACTGTGGTATCTTCTCTCTGAAGCTTTTGGGCTCAATGACTTGGTCTCTCCAAAGTCAGTGCCCATAACACCGATAACAACATTGCTCATTATTTTCTGTCTTTCCACCAAGAAAGTAAGCTTTAAGGAAATTTGTGTCATTCACTTTAGTTTACCTTTGTCCTCTCTCAGGGCCTAGTAAAGCAGAATGTTTGTTGAATGACTGAGTGAATATTAGTATGCTGAGTTCATTTTTATACTATCATATAGAAGTAAGAGAATATAAGCAAATACTGTAAATGCAGCTTGCTCCTAGAAAGAAAGAGAGAGACACACACACACACAGAGGGGGCGGGGGTGAGCGGAGAGTGGAGTAAGATCCCAAAGAGAAGTCAGCATGTGCACTTCTGTCCTGAATCTGTGGGTAAGAGAAGCAAGGCATGAGGGGGATCAGGCAGATGACTCCAGGAAGTTAAGGGTTGTCCTTCAATCACTTTTAAAGTTTGAATAGGAGCCAGAGGCTCTAGGTAGGATTATATTTCCTGCCTCAGTTGTTTATTGTACTTTCTTCTTTTCTTTTCTTTCAGCTAGTCGAGCATTATTCTTATAAAGCAGATGGCTTGTTAAGAGTCCTTACAGTTCCATGTCAAAAAATTGGCGAGCAGACTGGTGAGTCACTAAGGTTTTGGAGTCTTAGTCTTTTAGCTAATAATAATAATCTGATAACAATGAGCCTCATTTTAGATTTGGCCTGTTGCAAATTCAGGTGAGATAAGGCTTTGTTTTTACTGATTCATTAAAAATATCGGATTACTCCAGTTTCATATATATCATTAATCAAAAAATAACTGATAACTTTAACTTTTAAAAACTAATTCGTTCTAATTGTATGGGCGATAAAGTTGAATGAAAGAATAAAAAAATATATGCAGAAAATGTATCTACTTTTTCAAGTATCAGTATTTTACAATCACACTGATTGATCTGCAGTGGGGAGGAGGTAAATGGTTGGTTTTCAATGATATAGCAGTAATCATCCATGCTCTTTCTCATCAGGAAATATTCATTTCAGACCTCGTCCACAACTTCCAAGTGCCCATCCGGGGGTAAGTGTTACTAGAAAAGCCACTAAAGATGAGGCAGTTGTATATTAGTGTAATGAAAGCATATTTTGGCTAACAGAGTAGTGGTAATTGTTGTTTTTATCATACTTGATAAACTGGGATTGCTGGTGTGAGCTAGAATCAGCCTGTTTTCAGTTCCAAGCTAGCCAGGTTAAAACCTTTGGTAGGTAAATTTCCTCCATTTGCCAAAAGTATACAAAATGATCATGAAACTCAATGGTAAAACAGAAATATGCCTCCTGACAAATTTGGAAAATGGCAACAAATTGTTTAGGCTCCATCTTGAATTGTCCGTGTGGCCTCGTGGACACAATGCACATGACTGTGTGCATGGTCTGTTTGACGAGTCTGGTGTATGAAATGTCTCAATGACGTCGATTCTTTTGGTTAAATCAACCAAGACATTGTTACTAGAAGACTTGCCCTTTCCAGGAGAGCTGGTTTGACAGTAGCTTAGCGGAGGAAGACTTGGGGAAGGAGCGCTTATTGGCCACAGAGGAGAGGATCCCCAGAGAAAGACAGAGTTGGGCATTTGGCCAGAACCCGCTGCCCCCTCCACACCAATAGGAGGCAAGAACGTGCCTATCCACACTTCTCCACGTCGGTTTGCCCAAAATGTGCCTGATGCTCCTAAAGAGAGAATTCCCCCTCTTTCCTCTCTCCACAGTGTTATGAGCTGACGCACAGATTTATACTCAAAGCATGAATTATTTTCTGCTTTTTTGGGGGGGACCTCATTGTGGACCCTTAATTTCCTTTAATGTGAAGTGTGAAAATTCTCCCATCGTGTGCTGTGCACTCTACACTTCACTTTTTGCCTATTAACCCTTAAAAAACAAAAATCTACAGAGAGCAGAATGCCCTTTCTGCCCCCAGTGGGGACTTGCGACTGCACAGAAGCTGTGCCTACATTGAAACCGGGAGGCTCTCTGGAGACAGCACTCGTCACCAGAGTGGGAGACCTGGAATTTGCTACAATATTAGTGAATTTTGGGATCAATATCTGAAATATAGCCCTTTTAGGAGTCATTTTATTTTAGCCTTTATGTAACTCATGGGCCTAGTAACTACTTTAACATGTATGTTTCACAAGATAGATCTATTTTCCTCTAAGACGGATGAGCACTGAGAACTAAAAGAATATCAAGCCTTATATTAAGCCATATATCACTCAATGGCTTCAAGAAGTTAGATATTTTGGAAAAAACTTTTTATTGACTGATGAGACACATACAGAAAAAAATGTGCATCTCCTAAGTGTCCAACTCAATGAATTTACACAAACACCATAGAACCAGCACTCTAAAGAAGTAATAAAATTGGGCAGTCAAATTTACTTTTAGTTTCTTTAGGATGATTTTCCTTGAGTTTGCAACTTAATAATTTTCTATGAAATATAGGCTATTTAATGTAACAGCTCTAATTTTATAGCTTTTCATGGAAAATATTACCCAAATAATTTTCCAGATCTTTCTGCTCAGATGCTTAGCTTTACTTTGAGCCATTCCTAATGATCAAATGTTGCCTGTTGTGAATCACATCAGCAGAACCTGGAGGGGCCGGCAGTATAGTTATAAAGCAAATTAAAATAGCATGTCATATACCATAGCCTGTATTTGTTTTCTGAAACATTTACTGTTCCTCTTTGCCATTACGGTTTCTAGACTTGGTCAGCGGGTGGAATAATCTCAAGAATCAAATCATACTCCTTCCCAAAGCCTGGCCACAAAAAGGTGCTAAAGTGTCTCCTGCTTGCTGTCCTTGACTAAGTGGTAGGACTGACCCGCACTCAGTGCCCATGCTCCACCTGCTGGCTGCCCTCTGTGTGCTGCCCTGACCCTCCTGCTGCTCTGGCCTCAAATCTCTTTGCCGTGTGTTGCCCTCATGGGCAGCCCACCAGGGTATACACTGTGCTTTCCACGTGGATTCTGGTCATTTTGCTGCAAAGCCCATCACTGTGCGTGTGCTCTCTCTCCTAATGTGTGTACTTAAATGTCATTTTGGTTAGCATAATCAGTGGGAGCTAATTCTCCTGTTAGAAAATCATTTCCAAGTGAGCCACGTTACTTTTGGGTTGCCATAATCATATGTCGCAGTATCATGGTAATTGATGATATAAATTGCATGGTGATGGAAGAAACATGAAGGTTTTGTGGGTACTGCTTAGTGAGAGCTTAAAGTTGTTTACTTCATAGATATCAAGTGCCTCAATAACTTCATATGGCTGTAAATTTCCAGCACAGAACTTTAAATGTAGAATGTATAAAGATGGGTTGGAATTTAAGGATTTGAAACACCATTTATGTTTATGAGGCAGTAAAGTTGAAGCATTTTTATATTTTGCTATATTATTGAATTACGAGAGAAGTAAAAAGTTTTTTTTAATGACTTTGATTTATAATGAATCACCTCCCTCAAAAAATACATATTTTTTACATATATGGATTGCTCTTTTCCTCTTTCTGCTTTTATCATTGGTAGTGTAAATTGATTCTTTTATTAATAATTCTTTCCATTACATTTTCATATCCGTTAGTATTTCAGTATACCCAAACATTTTAACGAATCATTGGGCATCAACTCCTGAAGAAGATTGCCTAAAGTACTTATAAGAAACTGAAATAAAAAAGCCTAAAATCCCTGAGATCTTATTTAGTAAAAATTTTCCACATGGGCAGTCATACATACATAAGACATTCTCAATCTTGTTGACCATAGAACGTATACCATAAAGAAGTGAGTTTAAGCTGATGTTTGAGGAGAAAAGTTATGTGATAAACCTGAATGGAATAACTGTCTATTTGAATGTCACATTCCCAGTCAGTGTGGATCAGCCCATGGAAATGTCAGCTATGATAGTACATCACTTTTAGGGGAGATAGTGAAGGCTGCCAGTGCCAGGGGGTGGCATGTTAGGAGTTGGGGGCCAGGTTGTCACAGCGATACATTCTCTGTGTTGGTGTCCCTTTAGCCCTATAACTTGGTATTTGTTTCAAGACCAGGACCAGTAGGTGATTGGGGTTTTGGCCTTGAAGAGGTCAACATTCTCCATGATCCAATGCAAAATTCTCCACAGCTCCCACCTTCTGGCCCATCTTGTTCTGGACCCCTGTCAGCATTCACCCTTTCTTTTCTAGGAGAGGGCTCCACTCAGTTGCCAGGATGGCGCCTCCCAGGACTGTAGCTCAGGGAAAATAGGCCAGATGGTGCCCCATCAACTGAGGCGACTGAAATATATTTTGATTCAGGGGGTTTTTCAATCATAAACCATCTCTCCAAGGTTATGATTACAAATTCAGTTCAAATTAGTGACTTCATCACCTTGGTATGACAGTCGAACTCAAGATGCTAGAGTCCTTAATCAAAAGCTATGTAGACAAAACTTCATAGAATGACTCAGGGCAGGATGCACAGCATACCTTTTGCCCCATCACCAGTACCCCTCATTCACCTTCTCAGCTTCCTTGACCTCTCCCCTATTCACAGGGTCAGCTTGGCAGCCATAGAGAAGACCCCTGTGGATGTGAACCACACCCCTGTTTCCCACCACCTATTTATTTATCAATCTCTTTATGATGGCCCAAAGCCAAGCCTATGTGCCAATACACAGCCCCCCCAATACAGGCACAGTCCCAGAGATGAGCCATTTCACTATAAACGTAGACACAGCATTCTACATTTATCTTAATTCCGTGGTTTCCAGGTATATCATTCAGAGTTCAACCAGGAGAGTATGACCAGTTGGAAATTTATGTATAAAATGTACATATCCCCCACATATAGGTACATACATAATGCACACATGCACACACATATTTATGCCTACACACGTCTATATACAGGTGCACCCCCACACACGTATAAATTTAACACAAGGACTTGCCTTACACAATTTAGGAGCCGACTAAGCAAGTCTGATGTCTGTAGGGCAGGCCAACAGGAAGAGAGAATGAGGATGAAACCTCTCAAGCACAACTGAAGCCATCACCTACAGCCAGGGCTCACTTGTCTACCCGCCACCCCACACACACATACTTTTTTCTCTCTTGTGAAAGCCTCAACTCTCTTCTAGGACTCTTGACTGATTAAGCCAGGCCCACCTAGGATAATCTCTCCAATTTAAATCAACTAATTAGGAATTTTAATTACATCTGCAAAAATCTCTCCTCAACAGTCCCAAAATCATGGTTTGATTCAATAACGGAGGGCTATAGTTCAGGCTAACCAGATTGACATCAGCCCAGTGTTGTGAGGAGATAAGCCCTACTCTCACCCCCATCATTGTCCCAGGCAGGCTGAAAGCAGCTCAGGCCACTCACACTGATTAAAGAAAACTCCAGAAAATAATTTTTAGTAGATCTTTATACTAAAAGAGAACATGTCTAAAGAAAGTCGAAGAAAATATCAATAAGTCTACCTGCCTTATTGATATTTACATAAGAGTAAAGAAATATACATATGGGTAAGAATCATAACGTCATCTAAAAAGAAATAATAAACTTGGAATAAGTAGTAGTAATGATGATACAAATATAACTTTAATATCTTTAATATGTAAAGAGATTCTATAAATTGATTAAAAACATTTAACTAACAGGCTATTAGGCAGAGAACATCAGGTAGTTTATAGTAAAGCAAATAAAAATAGCTCTTAAACATTGGAAAAGCTGTTCTATTTTATTATAAGAGAAATGCAAGTTAAAATTATGGTGCTCTGTTATGTCCACCTGTGAAACTGATTCGAATAAGAAAGCTTAGTGACACAATGTGCAGTAAGCGTGTGGTAAATAAACACTTTCACACTTTTCTCTGAGAAGCAGTTTTACACATCCATCTAAATTAAGAGCACATATAATTTCTTTTTTTTTTTTTAACACCTACAGCACTTGGTGTTCTTAGGTGGCCTCCCATTCAAGTACTAACCAGGGCCGATCCTGCTTAGCTTCTGAGATCAGACAGGATCTGGCACATTCAGGGTGGCATGGCTATACATTAAAAGCACATGTAACTTCTTAATTGCAACTTTGTTTCTAAATATTTATCATACAGTTATTTTTGCATTTATATGTAATCATGTATATATGAGGATATTTGTTCCAACACTGTATTGTTGGCGAAGTCTATCAATGAGATAAATGGAATCATTTACAATAAAATTCATACTATGGGAGGTAGCTGAGATCCAGAGTTGTTTCCAAAATACAATGTTAATTGCAAACAACAAAGTCATGCACATATCTATATATATATATATGTGTCAATATAATATAAAATATTCTGGAAGAATACAGAAAATACTGGAACACTTGTTGCCTTGAGACTAGAAAAAAGGGTTGTCAAAGAGACCTTTTCATTGTAAACCCTGTTATGCCTTTTTAAATTTTCACCTATTAAAATTATTTAATCAATTTTTAAAAGAGAATTAAATATTAGAAAGTAATTCATCTTATTAATACTATGAAAATGCTTTTCTGGCCAAAAAAAAGGCTGTTGATTTAAATTTATAATAACTTTTAAGTATGCATGGAATTTGCACAGATCCCAAAAAAATAAGATTACCATGTGATTCAAGCTATGGATTAAAGATATTTTAATTGCTCATCAGAAGTATTTTAGGAAAACTAATATTTATATTTTCACCAGTAGAAGTGAGAATTTTCCATTATTTAACCAGTATGATAAAAGACTTGTGGGAATTATGTCAAATATTTCATCTCTCTAGCTTTTGGTTCTGACTTTCTGACATTTGTTAATTTGATTGATATGAATAGTGTTTAATAATTCAAGCATAAAAATACATGTTAGAACTTGAATTAAAACTAGCATATAGGTAGTTAATGAAAAGTGTTTTGATTTGAAGTTTATTAATCAGATAATTTAAAATTTCATAATACTTAATGGCAGGTGTATTTTAAACTTTTCTTTAGAGATTGGTAACATTTCAGCACTTAAAAATATAACTAAATTCAACTAAAGAATACAAGTGTGATTCACCTTCTCTCTGCCCCCCACCATACACTTACTTTATGGACTGGTAGCCCTTAAATGAATAAAATCCCTCCTGTTATTAGTACTGGAATATTTTTCTTTGTTACTTTAAGTACATACACTTATCTTTCTGTTAAGGAAAACTGCCAGTGTGGACAGCATCCTTAAAGACTCAGAGGCACATTCTCTGAGACATAGCTTTCACATTTGTCTTATTTATGGAAATGTGTTCCAGAATTCCAAATTGAAACCTATTTTTTGTTTCATTCCAGCACATACATTGATGATTGAAATATTTTAAGACATATTTACTATACCATTCACTAGGGTTCAGCTGGGAGAGAAAAAAAGAAAATGAAGTTCTCAAGTCATACTTGTTTGATAATGCCAAAGCAGTGGGCCAGACCCTTGCAAAAATGTGTTTCTATATCATAAGGGCCAGATTTAAGGTCTTAACTTATAAGGTGAGTGAAGATTAATCATGAAGGTCAAGTGTTTATTTTCATGGATCTGCAAGAAACATAATAGTACCCCATGTCTTGGCCAAGGAAGGTCTTCCCTTAGCTGTGAGGACTTATTCCCCCATAGGACCACAGTCTTCATCAGAGGCCAGAATCATGTTGGTTTATGGCAGTCAGTGGTCAGTGAAACCTAACGGCCTTTTTTTTGTCACTGTGGTTGTGACAAGTGTGTCCTCATCTTTATTACTGCTGTTGCCTAATTTGAAAATGTCTTTCAAGAAATCTAAAAATTAAGGTCTAGAAATGGAAACGAGCAATATTCCCACATCAGGAAACTCTGAATTAACCCGGCAGCTCCATAAGAGATGCATATTTTTTTCTCTTTTGTTCACTTCCAAATCCTTACTTCTTAAATGTAAGCACTCAAAGAAAATTTGTCAAATACATTTTCTACTTGAAGTTAATCCTGGAAATTAAGAGATCAGGGATTATAACTTATTACCTAACTTAATTTTTATTGTATTGTTGTAGAGTGATCTGTTTTTACCAGAATTTATAAAACTTAAATATTACTAACTGCTCTTTGGAGGGTAGAAAGCTAAGGTAGTTAGTGCCATCTAGTGGTGACTTACAGATTTGCCTTCTGTTGTAAGTAGCAAAAATGAGGGAAAAAAGCAATTGCTGACATTCATTTATACCTTGTTCTCTAAGCAGAAAAGGTGATACTATTGATTAGAGCAGAATAAATCATTAAATACGAAGCAAGAAGATTAATGACAAGTGCATAGTGAACCAACAATATGCTTTTCATTAAATTAAAACCATTAAATTTTAAATACTAATCAATATTTTTATAATTAACTGTATGCCTTCAAGCTCATTCTTTACAATGCCCTCAAATTCTTCTTTTCTACCAAGCATTCTATTCCAGAAGGTTTTTGTTGTTGTTGCTGTTCTACTAAATGACGTATTCACCAAGTACTTTGGGAAAGATGAACCTTGCTTTTTGTTTCTTCATCTTCATCATAAGCCATCACTGCACTTTTAACTGACACAGCGGAAAACCTCTCATTTCTTCCAAGAACGTTCTCCTGAGTGTAGTGCCATTCTCTGTCCCAGTGCAGGAGAGTGAGTGAGGAGTCCAGGCAGAGAGCTGACATGGTTATTGAGGGCAGGGTGAGGCTTGGCCGGGCTCTGAAGGCTGTACTTGCACGGTTGTCTGCAGACAGCCTTGAAATGAGCCCTGAGCCACCTTAGCTGAAAACATGGAGCCCCACCTTCCAGAGGGGATCTTTAACCTGTTTTCTTCCTTATCCACAGTCCCCAGAATGAGGGTGAACACCATACTGCTAACCAGAGTACTCATTACTCTGTCCACGCCTTTAAGTTTGCTTTGTCCATCACTACTCATTCTGACTTACTCTTGATGCCCTGGTATCCTTTTCAGTATTTTTCACACCCCCACCTCTGTTTTAAAATTCTTCCCCAAAGGATTCATATGTCAGGTAATTGCATTCTGGCTTTAATATAACAACAGCTTTTATGAAGTCCTCCTGCTCGGGAGACCATTCTATGAGAGTGGAGAGGCTGCAGCCCCAAGATATGGTCTTAAGTGGGCAGAGGGCAGGAGAGCTTAAGGTCAAGAGAATAGATACTCGTGCCTCTCTGTGTCTGTGATGGATGTTCCTTGTGTCTCGAAGTATTTCTTTGGATCTCAGAACTTTCCTACCTGCAAGGAAAATCAGAGAAGTTGAAATGATAGAAATGTAAACGTAAAAAAGACTTTTTTTTTTAATTCGAAAACTATTTACATCTTGGAGTTCAATTTCAGGAGAGAACTGAGCAGAGGGGAGGATGGAAAGATTTATGAATTACCAAGCTTTTCCTAGGACAGTTCTGCTGAGACAGGGCAATTATGTTGTAATTGAGACATGAACTCACAGCACATCCAATAGTCCTTTAATCATATGAAAATTTCTAAAAGAGATAGATTGTCATTTGGAATTGCCCTCACCTATTTCCTTCAATTAATATAAAGACTTACTAGAACTCATTTTTAAATCATATTAATTTACATTTCACATCTCCCAGCTTAAGAAGTTTCTTCATTCATTCATTCATTCATCACGTGTTTGACACATTTTTATTGAACACCAACAGTGAGTGTGACAAAGCTCCAATGCAGTAAATGAATTACTATGCCCCCTAGAACTTAGATTTTATTTTCATTCCTGATATGTCATAGCTACTTTTATTAAACAGTTTGGTAAGAATGCGAAGTAGTCATGAGAAAATGGATCTGGTGATATCCCACTGACACATAAGAACAGGTGTCCTTTAGCCATGTCAGATGGGCCTTTGTCACTTTAGGTGCTAGCTCTGTAGCTCTCAGTAGACAGCATAAAGAAGGAAGTCAAGGTTTTGGAGACAAGTGGCCCGGCCAAGTGGCAGCTGTGGCATATTGTGACTTCATTGTACTTTTGGTTCCTGGGACTGTGAGATCAGGAAGACAGACAAGGATATTTAGTGTGTGCTGGAAGATAAGTGACTGTGTACAATTAAGCTTAATGTCTGTTTCCTTAAATTTCTCCAAAATCTGGGAGTATCTCATTTCTTCATGGCCAGTGCTTGGGCACTGATAAGATAAATGGATGTATAAAATTTCTACTCAACTCACACCAAAAAAAAAAAAAAAAAAAAATCCAATTGTGGTTTTTCCATGAACCAAATTTAGTAGCAATACCCTCATTTTACACTGGGGCTAAGTGTGGGTCAGGAAGATGAGAGAGAGACTTACAAAAAGGAAAGGTTATAGGAATATAAGGAGTAGATTCCCCCCTCCATTTTGTGATGCAAATTAATGTAAATCAAATAGATAATAGTGGAGGTTGCCAGTAATAATGGCCAGCAAAACTTTGCTGCTGTGTGCTTCAATTACCTGCTCCCAGTATAAGGAAGAATACCTTCCTCAGGTAAGGTCTGCATAGACACTTAGGAGTTGAGGAGTGAGTGGAAACAGCTGGTGGATATTTAATGTTTGTTTTTAAATAATTTCCATATAGCATAAAATTGAAGAGAAAGAGTAATGGAAGAATAGGAATCCAAGGGGATCATGAAAATCCGCAGCATCTTTTGGGAGGCGCAGATAGGATTTGAAAGGCTTCTAAGTAGGGAGGGAATCTACCCAAACAAAGCCTCTGAGACCCTTACAACACCTTGAGTTGTGGGAACATAACTGTATTTAGCACTCACAGGATCCAAGCAGTTGCCCGAAGAATGAGATAAGCCATCTTTTTTCATGTCTCTCTTCCTAATTCTCCCTTTGTCTTCTCTGCATAAGTTAAAATGTGATTGTTTGGAAATAAAAATAATTATGCAGATCAACTCAGCAGTGTATCAGTGAAGAAAAGTGACATATTATTTGTGTGCTTCAGACCCCCTCATCTCAAGATAACCGGCTAGACAGCTCTGTGACGTTTAATCCCTATGAGTCAGACGGAGGACTCTGGACCTCAGGAAGAGGTGAGAGATGCCCTTTTAGTCGCCGGACATTCACAACTAGATGAATTGGTCTGTACAGGCTCCCTCACAATGAACTGGCCACACTGAAAATGTTTTTCAATGCTGTTTCTAGAGAACTTCTCTTCTTTTTCAATATTGATACTACTCAATGTTCACATTTCTGAGAAGATCGTGCTCTTGGAAAGATATTTGAAACTAATATGTTTCAGCAGAAGGTGCAATAAGGTGTGGCTGGTAGAACCTGAAGGGATGTCTGAGCTATTGGAATTGTAGACATGTTTAGGGAATTGTGGTGATTGTGTGAAGCCACAAGAGGATGCAACTCAGGATGCCACCCCTCAATGAAGTCAGTAGCCCTCTACTAGCTATCAGAAATGGGGCCTCCAGATGACCTTCTTGGGTTCTGCAGGTGACCCCAGATCATTTTTGTTGATGAACTTGGTCTTTTTATTGCTACAAAAACCACCCAAAACAGAAGCTTAAAATGACAGCAGTCATTTAATTTTCTTTCATTCAATTATCCAGTGCAGGTCAGGAATTTGGGCAAGGCTCAGTTGGGTGGTTGTGGCTCAGGGCCTCTCTTAGTAAGATTAGATCTGGATCTGGGCCAGCAGGGAGGAGGGTGTGGTGAGGCTGGAGCTCTAGGGGCTGGCCAGCATCTCCTTGTCTTCGTTTAGTCTTGGGGAACTCTCTGATTGGTCTCTCCACCTGGGCTTGGACCGTCTTACAGTATAAAAGATGTCAGGGCAGTTGGATACCTTGCATGGTGTCCAGAGCTTCAAGAACCAAGTTTCCAACAAATGAGCCCTGTATAACCTCTTCTGATTATATCACAAACATCACTCTTGATACACTTTATTAGTTGACACAGTTACAAAAGCCACCAAAGGGAGGTGACATAGATTGTACCTCTCAATAGAAGGAAGATCAGAATTTTCGGACATAGTTAAAGCCACCATGGCCCATGAGGAGGGCCCCAGCTATCTTTGCCTCTGGCATGAAAGACCCTTTCTTGATAAATATTAACGCAAGAATGGGGGTCCAGTTCAATGGAGTGAGGGGCTTTTTACTGCCCCTCTATGAGCTGGGCAAGACTGTGCCTTGGGTACTCACTGGCACTAAAACTATCCAAAATGACCAAGGTCTTGAAAGGCAAGCTGTGACCACAGGAGGTAGGAGTGGGATTTTCACAAGGGATCTAGCCCTGGGGTTGCGTGTTTCTTGACTTCATTGTAGATGCCCAGAGAGAAGCCTTGCCCATGGACACAGAAGTGTACGAAAGCCCCTATGCAGACCCAGAGGAGATCAGGCCCAAGGAGGTCTACCTGGACCGGCAGCTGTTAACCCTGGAGGACAAGGAACTGGGCTCTGGTAACTTTGGAACTGTGAAGAAGGGCTCCTACCAGATGAAAAAGTAAGTCAAAGCTTTGCACTGTCATACTACACTCATTCTCATGTGAACTTATATGCTAGAAACTAATACATATGCATATATTATGTTGATTGCATCCCAAACACAAAATGTAACGCACCATAGCTAAATCTTTTTTATTAACAATATAATTTTTCTTCATTTGTGGTATAATTACCATAAAAGCATCCATTATGTATATTTATTATGTGTATAGTAATTATATATATTATTTTAGACATAGTACATGTATCCTTTAGAAAACAGAAGGAAGCAAAACGTAAGAATATAACAATGTCAGATTGTTACTACCCAAATACCACTACTGTTAACTCACTTTAGCATGTTTTCACTATTTTCTTTTATTTTTAAAAAATGTCTCATTTCTCTTTTCTAGAAAGTCCCTAATTCCAAATATTATTACATTAATTATTTACTTGCTTTATCCTATAATTTTATATTGTAGCAATACATATTATACAACAATTAGAACTGCTAAGCTACAAATAGTAGTTATTACACAATAATTACGACTGCTAAATGACTAAAATCTCTTTGTACTTCATTTGGTCTTTAGAAGTTAACCCACATAGAATGTTCAGTAAAAATAGTGGTTTCTAAATTTCTTTGAAACAAATCCTCCCTTTGAATATGTATGTTTGAATTAGTATGTCACCGATGTGAATAAAATTAGTTTTGTTATTCAATGCTATTTTAAATTTAAGGAATTTAAAATTTTTTTCTTGAGTAAGTAATTTATACAGTTCAGGAATATAGATACAAGTATATACAGAAACTCTTGCTTTCAATCCTGCCCCTTCTCTCTATGTGTGTATATCTGTGTGTGTATAAGTGTATATATAAAATTTAATAATATGCTTATTTTAAAATATATGTATATATACCACAGTCATTTTGTAAAATACATTTAAATTATCCTGCGTTAAGGTATACATTTCCACAACTAGTTTGTGATACTTAAATTTCTTTTTTTAATTATATATGTAAATCAACATAGACATGATTATAGATACATAATTTCAACTAGAGGGTTTAGGGAGAGAAGAGATCCTATAGATCATTTTGGAGCACAGTGAGGTCTTTGCAATGTTAAGTCTTTCAGTCAATAAACATGACCCATCCCTCCATTTACTTGAGTCATTTCTAACTTCTCTCAGGTTTCTCTCAGCAGAGCTGTCTAGTTTTCTATTTAGAGGTCTTGCACAACTTTTTTTGTTGGCTTCATTTGTAGGTATTTAGTACTTTTGAAATTAATATGTATCCTATAATTTTTAAAATTTAATTTGCTAATCTCTAGTGTTAGTTGAATGTGGAAATATAACTGGTTTTGCCTATTGACCGATACCTAGCAACCTTGCTGAATTCATCCATTATTTTTCATTTATTATTTGAGTACCTTAGCTGTGTAGTCTTTGACCCAGAAATGTGTCATCTATGAATAATGTCAGTTTTATTTTATTCTATCTAATCCTTATACTTTTTATATTTCCTTCTTGCCTTTTTTTATTACCCAGGAACTGAGGCTCAATGTAGAATAAAAGTAGCAGTTGCCTCATTGCTCATTCCTGATTTCAGGAAAAGACTTTCAGTGTTTCACTATTATATTTGTAGCTGGTCTTTATCAGAATTAAAAAGTTTCCTTCTATTCTTACTTTTCTGAGAAATTTGTTTTTAATCATGAATCTGTATTATATATTTTTTTGAATTTCTTTTTCCTCTGCTGGGAAAAACATTTGGTTTTCCTCCTTTATTGTGTTCATGTGGTATTGCACTGATTGATTTTCAAATATTAAACCCACCTCGCATTCCTGGAATAAACCTTTCTTGTTCACGAATTATATATTAATAATATCCTTTTTATAATTAACTGAATTTACAATACTTCTGTTAGAATTTTTGCATCTATGTTCATGAAATTATTTTCTTGTAATTTCTTTGTCTGTTTTGGCATCAAGGTAATGTTGGCCTCATAAAATGGGTTGGGAAGTTTCCTTCCTCTTTTCTTTCCTGGAAAAGGCTGTAGGTATTATTTCTTCCTGAAACATTGGGAAGAATCAAGAATTTTTTGCTTGTTAATTTTGACCCCTACCTCATACCATACACAAAACCAGTCCAGATGGATGATAGACTAAAATGTGAAGGTAAAACAATAAACTGTCTAGAGATAGCATAGGATAGTATTTTTCCATGATCTCAGGAAAAGGATGAGGGGGACTCTTGGGGTGCTGGTGGTGTTCTTTGCCTCCATCTGTGTAGAAGCTACAGCATGTGTCTAGTGTGTAAACATTCATTGAGTTCTACTCTGAAGTTGTCTGTGCTTTTCTGAATGTATGTCAGACTTACTCTGCTATTCTCTTATTTTACCTGTTTTATTGGCTAGTTCTGGTTTTATTCTCCCATTTTGGAATTCAACAGAAGAGGTATATTTCCCACATTTGTGGGAATTGTATTCACAGAGAGATGCAGTTTTTCAAATCACACATAGTTAAGTTTTGTTCATTTATTTAAGCTCTATTATATAAGACTATTTTCAAGAGTTCAAACATGACCTATATGATGTTTTTATTAGAAAATAAAAAAATAATTATTTTTTCACAAACTTGTTGAGGCACACTTAAAATAAACCTGTTTAAATGTTTTGTAAACTATGAGCTTTAAAAGTGTATGCTTTTTATTTCTGCATCCAGAAATTCATATTTAACATATACTAAAGGAATGTCGTATTTACATATGTTACACATAATCTGAGATGGCAAATCTCAATATGTTATAGAAATTCATGTTTGTCATAGTTTGTAAGGTTTTCTATGAAAATTATTTAAATATTTTCTCATATTTCGGCTTTCTCCTTAGTTGGGGCATTCTTCTGCACCATCCCCCATTACTAGTCACTTATAGCATGGCTTCTTAAGATGTAATTTCAATCTGTTGCAGTTATTTGCATAACATCATTTCTAGTGTAGGAATCGTACTTCGTAGCAGAGTATTATCTAGAGGTTAGCCACTTTGAAAAGTTTCTTATGTTTTACGACTTCTTTGCAGAGGTGTGAAAACAGTAGCTGTGAAAATCCTGAAAAATGAGGCCAATGACCCGGCCCTTAAAGATGAGCTGTTAGCAGAAGCGAACGTCATGCAGCAACTGGACAACCCTTACATTGTGCGCATGATCGGGATTTGTGAAGCCGAGTCCTGGATGCTGGTTATGGAGATGGCGGAACTTGGTCCACTCAATAAATATTTACAGCAGAACAGGTATCTTTAGGTGCCCCAGAAGTTTATGCTGTGAGGGGCAGGGCCCACCCGCCGATGCACATAGTAGCCTGATTTCTACAAGAAGCTTCTCTCCTCCCATGTTGTTGCAGTGTCGGTCC
This sequence comes from Pteropus alecto, assembly GCF_000325575.1. Lineage (NCBI taxonomy): Eukaryota > Metazoa > Chordata > Mammalia > Chiroptera > Pteropodidae > Pteropus > Pteropus alecto. Next base: position 374,924 of record NW_006437784.1, read on the forward strand.
ACACCTTAAGAGAGGAGGGAAGAGAGAAAGAGAGCTGTAGTCTTTGGATGAAATGTTCTTTTAGCTTCTTTTAGCAAAGAAAAACTCTAATCCAACAATCTGGTTTTATTTTCCTTTGCTCACTCTGTATGGGCCCAGTGGTAGAATCAGCTTTAGAATATCTTATCAGTCAACCTCCCCACATGGAGAAAAATGTGCTATTTTACAAGAAATATTTGATATACACTTTATAAGGGATAACAGTGATGACTTGCATGTCTGGCTGACCTCTACATTCCTTGAATAATTACTTCTGAAAATATCTGTTGCTACTACTTGATTACGACCATGGATGGAGTAATCATGCTGTTCTCTTCTAAAGCCATTTTTGAGATAGAAGAACTTGTGTGGAATAACTCATAAGAATAAGCACTTTACTTCAACTCATTTGCTACATTATATTTGTACCTTACTTAGATTGTGTCATTAATCTCCATAGGAGAGAGATGTTGTTGCCCCTCTGCATAGGTAAGAAATTGAGAGTCAGGGTTGGTTTTGTTACCTATACAATATTGGAATAAGGATTCCAACTGAAGCCTGGCTCTCAATGAGCCAGGTCTGATCACCCCATTAAACTGCTTTTCATATCATTTAAAGCATGCCTTGAAAATTGTACCAGTTGACCACCAGAAGAATGATGATCAGTTTTGAACAGTTATAGGTTAACGGGGAAATTTGTCACCACTCATGGCTCTTGCTTAAGAAGAATAAGAAATGAATAGATTTATTTTCTGTGTGAGGAGCACGGTTGGTTGTTCTGAAATGAACTACTATCCACTATCATTAATGACAAACTTGTGACTTTCAGGCATGTCAAGGATAAGAACATTATAGAACTGGTTCATCAGGTTTCTATGGGAATGAAATATTTGGAGGAGTGCAATTTTGTGCACAGAGATCTTGCTGCAAGAAATGTATTGCTGGTTACTCAACATTATGCCAAGATCAGTGATTTTGGACTTTCCAAAGCACTTCGTGCTGATGAAAACTACTACAAGGTAGGAACAACTTAGCCAGTATTTAGTGTACCAGGTAGTAAAAATCTGAAATGTAAATGTATGTCTTCTATATTATATTATGGTGGGATTTAAAATTTAAAAATAACTGTGTAAAAAAAATATTCTTCTTAAGCTTTGATTCTATTGTTTAAAGAAAATGGAAATACTCTAATATATCATGACTTTAGATTTACTCGGAATAGTATCTGCCAAACTATTTTCCTTGGAGTAATAGGGAATCAATAATTAACTATCAGAAAGATAAATTAAGAAAACAATTACATTTACAGTTGCATAAAAAAGAATAAAATACTTAAAAATAAATTTAACCAAGGAGGCGAAAGACCTGTATTCTGAAAAGTATAAGAAGTTAATGAAAGAAATTGAGAACAGCACAAATAAATGAAAATTATGCTCATGGATTGTAAGAATATTGTTAAATGTTAATATTGCATAAAGCAATCTCCAGATACATTGCAACCTCTATCAAAATTCCAATGGCATTTTTCACAGAACTAGAACAAATAATCCCCAAATTTGTATAGAACCACACAAGATCCCAAATAATCAAAGCCATCTTCAGAAAAGAACAAAGCTGGAGATATCATGCTCCCTGATTTCAAAATATACTATAGAACTATCATAATCAAAACAGTATGATATGGTCACAAACACAGATATGTAGATCAATGGAACAGAAAAGGAAGCCCAGACATAAACCCACGCAAATACATTTAACTTATATTGGACAAGGGAGCCAAGAGTACTCAAGGGGGCAATGACAGTCTTTTCAATAAATGGTGTTGGAAAAACTGGATATTCACATGCAAAAGAAAGAAATAGGACCCCTACCTCAGGTCACTTACAAAATTAACTCAAACTGGATTAAAGATTTAAACGTTAAGACATGAAACTATAAAACTCCTAAACACACACACACACACACACACACACACACACACACACACACAAACAAACATATAGAAAAATCTCCTCGACATTGGTCTTGGCAATTTTTTTTTTTGATATAACACTAAAAGCACAAGAAACAAAAGCAGAAATCAACAATTGGGACTACATCAAACAAAAAGTTTCTATACATCAAAAGAAACAATCAACAGAATGAAAAGGCAGCTTAAAATAATCAGATTTTAAAATGAGCAAAGGATATGAACAGACATTTTTTCCAAAGAATACAAACAGATGACGAATACATGAAAAGGTAAGGTACTCAACTTATCATCAGGGATATGCAAATCAGAACCACAGTGAGATATCACCTCATACCTTTCAAAATTGCTATTATTAAGAAGACAAGAGATAACAAGTATTGGCAAGAATGTGGAGAAAAAGGAACTCTTGTGTATTGTTGATGGGAATGTAAATTGGTGCAGTCACTATGGAAAGTAGTATGGAGGTTCCTCAAAAAAATTAAGAATAGAACTACCATATGATCTAACAACACCACTTCTGCATATTTATCTGAAGAAAATAAAATCACTATCTGGTACAGATGTCTGTATACCCCATTTCGCTGCAGAATTATTTACAATGGCCAAGATATGGAAACAATCTAAATGTCCATAATTGGATAAGTGGATAAAGAAAATGCATACACACACACACGCAATTAAAAAAGGAAGAAAATTCTGACATTTGCAACAACATTGATGAAACTTGAGAGCATTATGCTAAGTAAAATAAGTCAGACAGAAAAAGGCAAATGCTCTATGATCTCATTTAAATGTAGAATCCAAAAAATCTAAACACATTGAAACAGTAAATTGATGGGGGAAGTGGGTGAAGACGGTCAAAGGGTACAAACTTCCAGTTATGAGTAAGTTCTGGGGCTCTAATATACAGCATGATTATTATAGTTAAAAATACTGTGTTATATACTTGGAAGTTGCTACGAGAGTAGATATTAAATGTTCTCAAGATAACAAGAACAAAAATGGTTATAAGTCAAGTGATGGGTGTGTTAACTAATGTTGTGTTAAACATTTCACAATATAATGTGCATAAATCATCATATCGTACAAAAAACTCAAAGGCATGTTAGAACCTGCAAAAAGAGACTGAACACTCTGAAAAACATGGCAACATGAGGATTTTTCTTAAGAAAACAAAGCAAAAATGAAATGGAAAAGAATAAAAAGTCAAACAGAATTTAAGAGAAATGATAATGAGGGAAGCAAATGAGCTTGGCACCCAGAAAACAGTGTGCTGCAGCTGAAATTGTGCAGCACCAAGACTGTAAACACACACACCCTTTGATCCAGCAACTCCTTCTGAGTACCCTACATACAGGGCAAATAGACATACCTCATTTTATTGTGCTTCACAGATATTGTATTTTTTACAATACAGTATAGTAGCGACCCTGCATCAAGCAAGTCTTTTGGCACCATTTTTTAAAGAGCACTTGCTCATGTTGTGTCTCTGTGTCAAATTTTGGTAATCTTTGCAATGTTTCAAAGTTCTTATTAATATTTTTGTAATGGTGTTCTGTGATCAGTGATTTTTGTTGTTACTATTATAATTGTTTTGGGGCTCTACAAACTGCACCCATATAAGACAGCAAACTTAATAAATGTTATATGCAATCTGACTGCTCCACCAGCCAGCCATTCTCTCTCCCTCTCCTCAGGCCTCCCTATTCCCTGAGATACAATAATATTGGAATAAGGCCAATTATTAACCCTATAATGGCCTCTGTAGCTGTCATAGATAGCAATTCCTCTGATTGATCTAGACAAAGAAACTTTAAAACCTTCTGGAAAGAATTCACCATTCAAGAACATTCATGATTCAGGGGAAGAGTTCAAAATAGCAACAATAACAGGAGTTTGGAAGAAGCTGACCCCGAGCCCCATGGATGACTTTGAAGGATTCAAGGATTCAGTGAGGAAATAACTGCAAATGTGGTGGAAACAGCAAAATAACTAGAACTAGAAGAGGAGCCTGACAATGTGACTGAATTGCTGCAGTCTCTTGACAAAACTTTAATGGATAAAGAGTTACTTTTTCTGGATAAGCAAAGAGAGTGGTTCCTTGAGAAGGAATCTAGTCCTGGTGAAGACGCTGTGAAGATTGTTGAAATGACAACAACATACATAATATATATATATTCTAGAAGGATCCAAGAAAAATTATCAAGTGTGGTTATCTCTGTGGTTAAGAATTTGGAGTTCGTGGTGGAAAGAGGGTATATTTCATCAAATTTAGAATTTGTCAAAGGTTTATCCTTTTATCAGTTCAAAATTCAGAATAAACTTGAGATAACACACATGACTATATTGTTCACAAGTTCTGAAATCAAAATCTAAAAATAATCAGTGTTTCATACAGAGAAGTGCACCCATGGTCTCAGATTGATGTCCCCAAGTTGCCCCCTCCTGACCCACATTAGGGCAGATTGCCTCCCTTCCTCTGCTCCAGGAGACTTTACCCAGATTACAGTGACATCCACAAGAGGCAGCGAGACTTACCCACACCACACTGAACCTCAAGCCCCAAAGGAAAGCATTTTGATAGGCACGATTTTGATCTCTTTCCCACCATGTACTTTTTTTAATTAGAAAGTTTAAAACATATTTTAATGCTACTGGTAAACAGTCTATGCCAAAATAATTATTGTTGGCTTAAGACTATAGACAAGTACATAGTAGCAGTTAAAAGTACTTGTGAACAGCCCAATATTTCTTGGAGCATAACCATGAAGTAATATTCAGGTTTGACTCTTGCATTGTGACAACGAGCTCCATGAAGCTGTGAGTGACCAAAGGAAGAGATGAGAGAAAAACACTAAAAGATACAAGAAATTCAGTCTGTATTTAAAAAGATGCATTTAAATCTTAAAAATTTAAGAGTTTAGGATTTAATTATATTTTTCAGATTCAGACTAAATTTGTACACATACACACATGCGTCATTTTGAGAGTCATGATTTTATTTTTTTTAATTGTGGAAAAATACATGTAACATAAATTTTACCATCTTAACCCTTTTAAAGGTTACAATCCAGTAATGTTAAGTACATTCACTTTGTTTACAACCAATTTCCAGAATTCTTTTCATCTTCCAACATTGAAACTCTATAATCCTTAAACACTAACTTCCCCATCCTCTTTCTCCACCCAGCCCCTGAATACCATTATTCTGCTTTCTGTCTCTATTATTTGGACTATTCTGTGGGCCTCAGATGAGTGGAATCATACAATGTATGTCCTTTAGTGACTTGACTGGCTTATTTTACTCAGTATAATAAAAGGTAACCTCATGGTTCATCCACGTCGTACTGTGTCAGACTCCCCTTCCTTAAGGCTGAATGACATTCAATGGTATGAGTATACCCCATTATGTTTCTCCAGTCATCTGTCAATGAACACTTGGGTTGCTTCCACATTTTGGCTGTTGCAAAGAGTGCAGCTATAAACATGGGTGTCCACAATTTTATTCCTAATGAGAGTTCTTCATTTGCACTGCTTTCAGGCCCAGACCCACGGGAAGTGGCCTGTGAAGTGGTACGCTCCAGAATGCATCAACTACTACAAGTTCTCCAGCAAGAGTGATGTCTGGAGCTTCGGAGTGTTAATGTGGGAGGCGTTTTCCTATGGGCAGAAACCATATCGGGTAAGCTACTACTGTTTTATTTCCTAATTATGTGGCCATCAGTACAGATAAGCACCAAATTATCATTGCAGGACCATACATATCATAATCTGGGCACCCTTCTTCAGTCTTCCACTATCTTTGACACTGGGTAGTCAATATAGCCTCAGTTTATTCTAAACTAAAAAAAATATATTTGATGCTAACTGAACAGTATATCTTTTTTTCATTGTGTATTACACATATAAATATGCATAAAACATACCAAATTAATAGTAATTAAGGTAGAAATGGAAATAATGGCTATTGTTAGTATCAAATTGGCAGCTCGTTACATTTTTTATATTTTTTAAATCAAAATTTACATACAAAAAAAGTACACAAATGCTAGGATACAACTTGATAAATCTTCACAAATAGATGAAGAAACAGAACAGAACCTTAGAATCCATTTTCCCCCTGCTGGCACAAGTGTCCCTGCAAGGGTAACTCTATCTGACTTCTAGATCATAGGTTAGGTAATCCTGTTTTTGTAATTTTTATAATTGAAATCATACCACTTATACTTTTTTGTTTCTTTGGGGGAGTGGGATTTATTTGTTGTTTTGTTTTGCTGAATACTAAGTTTAAAAAGTTAAGGTATATTTTGCATGTTTTAGGGGATGAAAGGAAGTGAAGTTTCTGCTATGCTGGAGAAAGGAGAGAGGATGGGGTGCCCTGTGGGGTGTCCGAGAGAGATGTATGAGCTGATGAACCTGTGCTGGACGTATGAGTGAGTACCCAACCCTTCCTGCCATTTATCCAAACGCTTTGAAGGCATATGGAATGACTGGGTCCTAAAGGAAGCATGAATTCTGTCTTTTCATGAAACAGGGATGTGCTCCCTTCTAAATAAACAGTGAGGGAGATATCTTGCTTTCTGGACCATGTACTTCCATTCTTTAGTCTAAAGAATAAGTTTAGAGAGTTACACTAAGCCAGGATGTCAGAATTTAATGTAGATGATATCAGAAGGTAAGGTGGTCAGAGTAGAAGGATGTTCCCAAGAGTCTGGCCTGATGCTATGTACCATTTTTGGTAACAGAGGATAGCAGAGGTACTTAATGGAAAATGTCCTACTTTCCTAATTCCTGATCATCTTTCAGAGGGAGGCATGACCACAGATGTTGGCTGGCTTATAGATGGATTGGCTAAGGTAGCACTTTCCAAAAAGTGAGTCAGACCTGGGAACAGTAACCCTCAGAGTCTGCCCTGAGTGCCATCTTGTGTCCTGCCTGGAGCAAACATGACATTATGGCAGGTGATGTTTAGAGCAGCTTAGTAGTTAAGGGAAACCTATCACACCTGAGAATCAGAGAGTGTCACACCTGGAAATCAGGGAAATGTCACACCTGGGAATCAGAAAGTAGCTTTTAATTTTGCCTGGTTTTCGTAGCCTGTGAGTGCATCATGGGGAGCCATGAGCCCTGTTTCCTGTGCCACTAGCACTGCAATGTGCACATAGAATCTGCAGCTTGGCAACGATACGAATCTTTGATAGAGAGGAGCTCATATACTTACAGTAGATTTAATTTGGGGGGGATCAGGCTTGCTCACAGATACAACAGCTTGTGATGCCTGAGCATCTTAAGGATGAGGGTTATTGCACGTGTTCTCAGATGTCACCTAGGATTCCACAACACCCCTGGAAGAACCATTCACCACCATTATGGGGAGTGCAAGTAAAGAATCTTATTATTATCTAGAAGCACCAGGGAGTCAGCCCCAAAAGGAGGTATTTCCATCTGCTGGTGCTAGTCTTTTCAGGTGAGGGGCCTGGTCAGGCCTTTCAGTGCCAAAGATACCTGTCTAGGCTCTGGGGAGCTTGTCTAATCCAGGCTGTTTGTGCCGGAGGGGCATCAGAGTGTCAACAAGAAAGGAATGCTAGAAATAGCTTTTGGGTAGGGGGTGTCCATTTCTTGAAGTCTTGACTTAATCCCCCACCCCCAGTCTTTTCCAAACTAGAATCATTAGAATCATTGACAGGTAGGGCCCAGCCATGTTCAAAATTGAAATTGAAGGTATGGACTATGACTGGGGTGGGGGGCAGATAGGAAACAGAAGACAAATTACCCCGAGATAATGTTACAGACCTTAATATTGTCACCTTGTACCTGTACTGAGTCTAGTTCCAGCTGTCCTACTTCAAGGTGCCTCTGAAAGGCAGGCAGAGGGAGGACAGAAACACCCTCTGAGACTTGCCAAGAATCCCCTTAATGAGTGTGGGCCATTAAGGTTTTCTTGCAGCACAGTTCCTGAGAACCTACAAAGCTGCAGGAACAGCACAGGCTTTCCTGGCCTTTTGTAGACTGTGCATCACTACCCTGCCGGGTTTTGGAGACCTGGCACACTGTGATGCTTCACTAGGAGTAAAATAGACACCGAGGTCAGGAAATGTGCGAAGCTTTGGGTGAGGGCAGCCCTGCCCTTGTGTGCATAAGCTTGTGAGCACTTAACTAGAAGTGTTCTCTGGTCCTGCCTGTGGCTTCATCTGGAGGGTTTCAGTTCCTCTGAGAAAAATGGATTTTAAATCATTCTGAAACAAATGAAAAAACCTAGAACTAAAATGAACTCTCATGGAGATGGTTAAAGTTAATGTTTTGCATTTATGTTAGTACTGATATGTTTATTTTTGTTGGTTGTTCTCTGTGGTGGATGTTGACCAGTGAGAAGTGGAAGAGTGGGCAGAGGTGAGGACTTTGGGTGGGGGCAGGGTGTTAGGAATGTACCCAGTGGGGTGAACCGTGGTGGGCAGAGAGATGCAGTCAGAACACACCCTTGCTTGTCTCTGGGGGCCATGATGAGCCTATAGAACACTCTTAGCGCCTAGAGCCTTCTTGTGTTGGGAATCAGGACCAAGTCGGCTTTCCTGCCTCTATCTTCGTTGTGACATGTGCGCCTCCTCGTGCTGCTGTTGCCAGGTTGGTCCACAAGGAGCAGACCGGAAGGGAGAACGGTTCCTGGTATTCGCTGGAGTTGGAGTTAGGTAGAGCTCTCCTCTTTAAGAGAACATTGTTTCCAAATGTATTTTCCCACCTGGAGGTTTGGGTTACAGTCTAAGTGAGGCTTACATGCTGTAGTGTCTTTCTTATCGCTTCCAACGCAAGAATGCTTCCCAGTGAGTTCCACGTAAATATTTAGGAATCAGCAACAGAGTTTAAGTATCTGTGGAGTAGAAAGAGCGATGGCCATCCGTGCCTAAAATTAGAAATGATGACTCCTTATCAAACTTTGATTCCTTCTCCAACAAATTATATTTCTAAAAGTTAAAGTTTTTCTAGTAATGACCTGAAATGGCCCGGGGGCGGGGGGTGGGAGCGGTGCAGGGAGAAGCAGTCAGAGATTTTGTCTAAGCATAAACAGTGAAATGATGCACTGTTGAATGAAAAAAAGAAACATTTTCTTGGTCATGGCCAACAAGAAGAATCCAAAAGCACCAGAAGCTTGTCTGACAACCTGGGTAGTTAACGTCATCAAACTTCACAGAGAGGCCAGACCCTGCCCTGTAAGAGCCTGCAGTTGAGGGAGGTGAGGATGGCAGGCAATGAATGATAGGCTCTAAAATAAATGTGTTCTATAGTGTGTTCTCAAGAAAGAGATAAGTCCAACAGCAGTTCAAAGCCGGAGGATGGAGGGCCCAGGAAGGTGCTGCACATATGTGTGAGGACCTCCCATGTCCAGATAGTTTCTCACAGAAGGAAATGAAGTAGTTGCCTGGGACACAGAAGCATATGGGAGCTTCCTGAACCTGGTGGATTCAATGAAGCAAATACAAATGATCCTTGTATAGTCTCCAGGCTTTCCTCCACTGTAAACAGTCAGCCACCTTTGCCAAGGTAATAGACAGATTTTTAGGTAGGTAGGTAGGTAGATGGATGGATGAATGATAAAAGGATAGATGGACAGATGGATTGACTGATAGATGATAGATGGATGGACAGATAGAAAATGGATGGAAGGCGGGCAGGCTGGGAGGGAGGAAGAAAAAAGGGAGGGAAGGAGGGAGGAAAGATGGATGGATAAATGATGGATGGATGGATGGATGGATGGATGGGAGATAGATAGATGGATGATAATGATGATGATGATGATGATAGATAATAGGTAAATAGGCAGATGATCAATCAATCAATACATGGAAGGCAGGCAGGCTAGGAAGGAGGGAGAAAAGAAGGGAGGGAAGGAAGGAGGAAAGATGGATGGATAAATGATGGATGGATGGATGGATGGATGGATGGGTGGATGGATGGATAGGTAGGTATGTAGAATAGATAGATGACAAATAAAAATTTAGACAGACAGACATATACATATATACTTTTAGATGTATAATTGACAACTGCCCTCCATGTACTGAGAACTGTGAATAAGCACTGGTTGACACATCTCCCGTGTAGTTACAATACTGGGCTGGGTGTTACTAGACAAACTTGAAATGAATCAGCCCTTACAGAAACACATGATGACATATCGTGATTGGTGCTATGGAGCAAACCATTGGGAGCTCTGAATGAGAATGGAGAATTATGGAGAACCATACTTCTGTTAGGGGGTTCATATTGTCATCTTTAGGAAGGGGCATTCCACCTGAGAACTGCAGGATGAGGAACTTAGATGCAAGAAATGAGAAGAGAAGATGGGGTGCTGCTGGGCATGAGGGGCAGAGCAGAAGAGCACTCCAGGCCTGAGTGGGCAGGGGTGGCCAGGAGAGGGGCAGACAGGAACCTAGCACATGCACAGGACACTCGGTCATGCTCCCCTGCCCAAGCTCAGGATCATCCTAGATTCTTAGAGGCAGCTTCACCCATAGTGTAAAGGGTAGGAAACCTAACCAGCTGTCTTCCCTGGGGTCCAATCTGTATCCTGTTTCTCTAAATTAGTTTCCTTGGTGCTTGGCTGCTGGGTGAATGAAGCGCTCAGAGAAAAATTCAAAGGTGCTCCTTTGGCATTTAAACCCAACAGTTGGAGCAGAAGGCTCTGTTTTACAAAGATGATGAGGTTGTGTTCTCTTTGGCTACAGAAGTTTAGAAGCAGGACAGAAGCTGTCCCTCTGTGTGGGCACAGGTGTCTATGTGTGTTCCTGAACCCCAGGACTTGGCCATCACATCCTAGAACAAAACTTGGTAGCCAGAGACATGGACCCCCACCACGGCTGGGTCCTCAGCCATGACTACAGATAGCTGATATTTTCAAGCATTGTTTGCACTTGAAAGCTATAGGTGCAACCATTTACGGCAGGTACTCATTTGGTTCAATGTCATTTAATTATGACATTGATGAGCTACCATAGAAACTCGTGTGTATATCAGTTAGCCTTGGTCAAGTTGGTTTCGTTACATGTGGTTTCGCTTAAAGTCGCAGAACCTTTTTACAACATTGAGGACTTCTGTATTTGGTGCCATTTGACAAAACACCCCATTTTGGTTCTGTAGAAACCACTCTGCCCTTATAATGGTGAGTGATTCTTGGGTTTCGTGCATGCTTCTTGGGTGTTCTGGGTGTACACTGAACCATATAAAATTATAGTTGTAGGTCAAAAGGTAAATATGGGCAGTTCACAATTAAACCTCAAATTTGGGCAAATTTACTCACTTGCAATATAGCCAAAAATCTTGGAAAAATAAGAAAAGTAACTTCCAAGTGAGGATAGAGTCTTAGATTTTTAAGAAATACTTGCTTTCAGCATGTTCCATTCAGTGCGACTGTGTTAGAAAAAACAGAGAAGTCTATAAAACTTTGTTTAGAGATTGCAAATTGTTAAAACCTTTTATCTGTAGTTTACTTATATCATTACGTCACCTGACAAGTGACAGAAAAGGAAAGCCTTGCTGTGTTAAGATGTATAATAAACCATGCCTGCATCTTTGCTTCTGCTATAACAAATTTTGAGTTTTAAAAGAACCCATATCAACAGCACATTTTCAGAAATCCAAGGCCATCTGATTGGGGTGTGGGAAGGAAGGTTTAAATTGTGTCTATTTTTTTTTCTTAAAGTTCTGAGTCACACTTTAAAGCTATGTCTGCAGCATACTGACCAACTAAGTTTTTCAGAAACATGTGTTTTGCTAGATTACAAAGAGACAGTCTGGGTTAAAAGATGCTGACTTCGAGTGCAACACTTCTTCATCTTTAAGGTGGACATGAGTCACTAAGGGGTCTTACTGAATGCAGATTGGGTTCTGCAGGTCTAGGGTGGCCTGACACTATATTCCCCACAAGCTCTGGTCACCCTGTGCGGGAGAGAAGGGATGCTTTGTGAGCCACTGGCTCTGGAGGAAGCCACCAAGGGGCACAGCCCTTCTCACGAGGCCTGCGAAGACCCCAGCTGGATCATACTTTTTCACCACTGCAATGACAAACAATAATGCATCTCTTCCCTTTTCAGTGTGGAGAACAGGCCCGGGTTCGCAGCAGTGGAACTGCGGCTGCGCAATTACTATTACGACGTGGTCAACTAAGGCTCCTGCACCCGTCCCTGGCTGTCTTCAAGCAGATGGGCCATCTCAAGCCAGCATGTTCCAACACTTTGATTTTGAGTCTCCACCTCCCTCTGCCCATTGAGAGAGCCAACCTCAGATGGATGTGCCGTGACTGTGGTTCCCCAACACCTGTCCCAGAACAAACCCTCAACAAAGCAAACCCATCCCAGAGGAGCCATGGGAAGAAGACGGACAACGGGGTCAAAGGGCTTGTGGACTTCTTTGTGTATCTTGTCTGTATGATTTTCATGGCAAGTTATTTTCAGGGTCTTTTTCCAGATTTCCTTGCTGTCTTTCCAGTTCTCTGGGCCTTGGGTTGCATCTGAACCCCTAGCAGCCTGGAGACACCGCCATGTGGTATTGAGCGCTTACCTGTGTTGCATTGCCAGCATCCAGAGGATGCAGTGACACCTGTGACGCCTGCACTGGAGGCCAGGAAGGGAGAGAAGAAAGAAATCTGTCTCTGATAGGCCAAAAGACTAAGCCCTGCCTCTGAAAAAAAACCTTTCCTGGCAATAAAAGTGTTTTGAGGCTTAAAAAAAATTAAATCAAGCTCAATCAATGCAGTTTCCAAAGTGTAGCCAGTTAAAGAGGAAAAAAAGTCTAGATATTGCTTTTGCTCTATGTGTTCTGAGAAAGAAAACTGGTGTCTGCGTGAAGTATGGGGCCTGTTGGAAGGAATTGACTTGGCTACTGACCCCCTGAAAGCCTCTCTCCCAAAGAGTCTAGGAAGACTGAACTTGGATGGAGACTAGTAAATAAAGCTCTTTGTGGAGAACACGTAGGGGAGAAAATGTCCATCATCTCGAGTGTGATTAAGGGTAGACAGGATGCTGTGGATTGTCATCTACTTAGTGTGGTCCATGCTTCCTCTCCCTTGAAGAGAGGGTGCAGACAGAATTCTTGTCTTTTTCTGTACTTATAGTGGAGGCCAACGGCATCTAAAGATGAGTTTCTAAAGTATTAATTCATAATAAAGTCACAGACCTTTATCCCCTCAACTAGTGGGCTTTATTGAGTGTGGCTTTGGGTTGAAGGTACAAAACCCAAGAATTCTTTTCTAGTCCCCTAGTTTTAGTTAGTCCTTGAATAATGTTTGATCTTACACAAATCATTAGCCCATTGATATCAGTTTGTGGTAGCACTTGAAAATTAGAGATAATTAGCCATCATTCTTAGATCAGTCAAGAAACATAAACTCAGATCATCTCATCTTCAGTTACACCTGAGACATTTTAAAGTGTGTATCCAACCCGGTGTGGGCAAGCAGGCCCTACTCTTCACAGAGCCTGCGTGGAGAAAAGCAGCAAGTTGGCACCCTTAGCCAGAAGAAGACGAGTCACTTATAAAACTTATGTTAAGAAATTTTTAGAAACCATCCAGGCCTGTTAAAATCATGCTACCTGGTGGTTTAATCATTTTGTTAGGGGATCCCTGGGTGCTGATCAGATACTCAAAACAGTGGCAATGCACATGATTTAGAGTCTCCAAAATTAAAAAGATTAAAGACAAAATCTCTATGGTCAGGCCACATGTAGACTTAGAATCATAAAAGGAAGGGTTTGATGCAGCAGTGATGACATCTTAGAAAGAAGCCATACTGCTAGCTCCTTCTACCTCCAGAGTGTGTTTTTAGAAAAGGCCACATGCTCACAGCACTCAGGTTGCACATGTGCAATAACTGTGTAGAGGTCTTTGTCCTCTTTCTGGGGAGAGTTCCCACACTCTCTGGCAGCTCCCCAACTCTCCCAAGAGTCTAAGGATAAAGAAAAGCTGGAATTTGACTGGAGAGAAACCCAGCCCTATAGTGGCAGATGCTCCTGTCTTCCACGTCTCCTGTGCCTCTCCTGGTGGTGTGGGGAGTTCCTGTCTGTAGAATTCCCACTGTGGCAGTGTGTGCAAGTCCTCTCTAGTGACAATTGTGTCCTGTGTCCTGTGACTACAGAAGAAGGCACAGAGGGAAAGCCAACTTCATCGAAGTAGTATTTATAATGTGAATGAGCTAAATTTGGAAGGTAAGCACTTGTACAATGTATCCTGCCTGTACTAGATTTCACATACATGTTGCCCTTCTCACGATTCTAGCCGTGTCTTTACATGGGTCTGGGCTCACTCCATGTGCCTTCACCTTCTGGTCCTTGTTGCAGGAACACAGACTGCCCTGGCCAGGCCAGCACCAATCGACTGCTGAGGCCATAAACACCTTGACCCTGAGCAGGATCGAAGCTTTGCGTAACAAACATGTAATCCATTCTGTGGTTAAAATAATCACATGTGTTTTCACTTGTGCATGTCCTTTCCCCACGCTTGCTGTCACCAGCCTTGCTTTGATTTGTTGGGTGGTGACCTCACATTTATACCAGCCCAAGGACTGCAGCTCCATCTGGATTTTCACATGCAGGGCCAACCGCCAGATTTTCAGACCCCCCAGCCTCCCAAGAACACACTTGACTGGTTAACCAGTATCCTCCATCCATTTCAGAAGAGCTACCTTTTGTCACTGGACTTTTTATTAACTGTGATTTTAAATAAAAATCTAAAATTAGCTTTTTGATAATTTTCATGGACATTGTTAGAATATGATAGGTCACACCGTCAAATAAACAGTGTTAAGCAGCATTGTCAAATGCATGGGGTTTTTTGTTTTTAAATGTTAAGTTCCCAAGCTATGTCCTAAAAGGATAAATGTATGCAGTCCCCTTGGATCAGGTCTGTGAGCTTCTGCCATCCACAGAAGAGAAAGGCCAGTCCAGGAGGGCCCAGGCCTAGCATGATCCTCTGTTCAGGGGCAGGAGATCTGCCCAGCAAGAGCCTCACAGCCCATGCACGTCATACCTTAATGGAGAGTGGACTGACGGACCCGAGAATGCCAGAATGGCCAAAGCAGGGTTGTGAGCTTTCCTTTTCTCTGCAAAGATAGTGTACAGAGCTCTGGGGGGAGTCTGGGGAGAAATTGCAGAGTTCCCATCACCTCTTTTAAGGAAGATTACACACACACATACATGTGCATGCACACCACATATATACATACATATACCCCTCACACACACCACATAAATATGCATACCCTGTACATACACACATATGTACATGCACACATACCATGTACAGCACACACATGTGCACTCGCATCACACACATATGTACACTTCTCACACATACCGCATAAATATGCATACCCCTTAAATACATACATCAACACACCACACGTATGTATACACATGCCACATACAGTACACACATACACACACACACACACACACACACCCCACATTGAACTTTATTCCAAATGAGCACTTAAATTCCAGTGTGGGGCAGTCATCCTGCCCCAGTGACACATGCTGGTGGCTGTACTCATCTCTTCCTCTAACTCTGGGCCTGGGATCAAGCATTAGAGACACTCCTGTCATCATCTCCCCCACACCCCACCAGAGGTCCCCCTGGTCCTGGCTGGCAGAGTTTTGGAGGAGACCCAGGTTAGCTAGCCTTATGCTCCCATGGTGAGCTCTGAGACCAGGACAGCCCCAAGATGGGCATGGCACAGACTGCTGGACAGCCCTTTGGCCCATAGCTCTAGAAGCTGTGAGAGAGCGAGGGTGAAATTGAGTACAATACAGAGAGGTGGATCTCTAGCACTGACCTTGGGCAAGTCATAGAAACTCAGCCTCGATCTGTATAATCACAGCTGAGGGTTACCAACTGCCTATACTAGCACATACAAGGCCAAATAGGCCTGGAGCCATATTATCACAATGTCATTGGGAGCCATGGTTTGGGCCCCAAGGCCACGGTGATGAACTTCCTTGCTGGTGGGGATTCTGTGGGCCAGCAGATAGCTCCCTGTGATGGTTCGGGAGAGAAGCTGACATTTGACTTCAGATTCCTTCAACACTGGAGAGGGGCAGAAATCACTGATATGTACGCATCAGCGTGTAATCATTGGAAGCGGTGACCTGAGGTGGCTTTAGCATACAGTGAGCTCAGGTACAGATTTTAAGACCTGGGCTTGTCTTTTCAAGGTTAGGAGGAGATTTCAGAACTGGTCCATAAACACATTCTCTTTTCAGGGAAAGAAGAAAGCATTCTGAAAGAGCCAGAACGAGATTTTGATTTTTCAAATTCTTTTTTAGTTTGAGATACATAATGCAGGTGTCTCCCGCTTTAGGCAGCAATTGCTTCCTTCTCCTGGATGCTGGCTTGTGGCCTCAGGATGGAAATTCACCCTTGCTTCAGAGACAGCAAGTCCCCTAAATCATGGCATTTTCTCAGGTGCGAATTCTGCAGAGGTAAAGTGCCCTCAGACTCCTCACACTAGTCCTCCTCCCTTTCTCTGCCATCTACCCAAAGAGAAGCTTGAAAACCATCTCACAAGTGTGTTGCAGCAAATGTGAGTCTAGACAGCAGAATCGTGCTGGGCAAGCAGGAGTTTCCCTGACTAGATAAGTCCGAATGTGCTCCCACCAAGGGTCTTAGTGCCCATTACCCACTCAGAGTTCCAGGAGTATCGCAACAAAGATCTTTGTATACACTTTGTTAGCTTGGCATTTTTCCCACTTCTTTGAACACAGAACCACCATTGTACTCAATGCCTATTAGGGAGACAGACTGGTGTTCCTCACATGTTGGGACACTTGCTGCCCATGAGGAAAGGATCTCTACAGTGGAGTGGATACTGGGCACTTCGGGGGAGGAAGTTCTGTCACTGAAACCAGCCAAAGAAGCAGAAGAAGTGCCCATCATGTTCTTAGTAGCTGAAAACCCAGCCAGTCATATTCTCAAATGTTGGTCGTTTATACATCATGTCCTCCCTCTATGTCTCTCTCTGTCTTTCTTTCTGTCTCTCTCTCTGTCTCTCTCTCTCTCATACACATACAAACACAGAGATATATACACACATATAATCAATTTTTCCTTCAAAGAAAAAAAGAAAGGATAGCATTTTGATAAGGCAGGAGAACCTAGCGCACCTAACTTACGTTTCATTACAAAGAGCTCTTTTTAGGACACTTATTATTTTGTAGTTTTACGAAATTAATCTAGATAATGAAAGAGCACTTTTTCAGAGCCACCACTACCAGATCCAGTGAGCATCCACCTGGATGCCCAGGACAGCCTGAGCTAGGATTCAGCATATCCTGTGCTTGCCTAAACTCACAATCTGGCCAGGGCTGAGGGACACTGCCTGCTATGGGGCATCAGCTGATCTGGTAATGCTCTCAGTGCCACCCCCACCCATGCCACTCAGCTGGAGACATTTCCAGGAACTACTTTTCTAGCTAGGCATTATTGTACCAAAGCCATGCGTCATAAGACTCCACGTCTTTGTAGTCCTTCAGGGTTTTGAATGACTCTGTTTTCCATGATTGTCATTAAACTGTGGAATAATGAGAGAAATATGCATGTTGTTCATAAACAACTCTTCCTCATTCATAAAAACAAAAAGCCAGTGTCTGGTACCATTTTTTCTCCACGGTTCATATCAAATGACATCATGAGTTTCTATAAACCACTGAGGTGATGAAGCCAGCTGGAATACATGCAGTAAATATTCCTTCCTTCCCTGCTTGGGAGCAGAGGAGAGGCCTGGGCCTCATAGAAAGTGAGCAGCTAAGGAATCGTAGGAGTCAACACGTACCGAGAAAACCATCTTACTAAGTCCTAGTCCTTACCAAGTGGGTGGTCCCAGAAGAAATAATTTTGTGGGCGTGTGTAAGCCACCCCCATGCACTGCTCGGAAACTTGGTTTTCAGTTCCGTAACATGCCTGAGAGTCACAGAGAATATCAACGGTAGCATCTCCTCTCACACTCAAAGTGCCAGGCAGATCACCGCTTCTGGCACCAGACATGTCCCCAAGGATGCCGGGGGGCGTTCTGGTGGCCAGCAGCTCCCAGCTGGGCACACTTACATGGCAGCACACTGTTACCCCAGGCGTCTGTCAGAACATAGGGACACAAGCTGCCCAGCAAGCCCCCGACCCGCCACCTCCCCTCCTTTTGCTCTGCCTACATTCAACCCTGAAAAGAAAACAAAATGCTTAATGAAGCCAATTACCTCAGTTTTGTACCTTGTGCGATTATTATGTACAGGGCAGGAAAATCCTAACAGAAGGGAGGTGAGCTAACCACACAGCAGACACTAGCAGACCAGGCTCCCAGCAAATGCCACTCTACCCAGAGATAAAGCTGATCTCTGGAGATGGTGCATATATGCGTGTGACTCTGTGTTGAACAGGTATCTTTGTCTTTTTTATTTTTCCCAGATGTTCTTGCACTTCTAATACTCCTTCACATAAAAATAACTTTCTATCATTAACCAACTTGGTCACTGCTTTTCCTACTTGGCTCATAGTGTGCAGAACCAGTTTCCCCACTTACTGGCAGTCACAGACATTAACACTCCTCCCCAGCGGGTCTTGACCTAGGGCATGATGCACTTTTACGTAAGTCTTCTTAAGAGCTGAGTACTTCCATTCACAATGAAAGGTCTGCTTTTCCTCCTCTGCTTGTGGGGGAACCCCAGCTGTAGCCCTTCTGGGAGTAGAGAGGGTGGTGTGGGTGCTGGGCACAGAAGCCTCACAGAGAGGTGACAAGTGGTTTATCGGGGGAGTGGGGGGAAGTATTCTCTTCAGGCCTGCAGGTCCTTTCTCAATGGAACTTGGATTTTTGCTGTGACTGCCTGCCCTGCCCCCTGAGAAGCCAGCCAAACCTGCAGAATGGATTTTACAACCAACATTTCCTCTCTCATTGGTCCCCTGAGAAGTCAGTGGCCTGAAGGAGGGCTCCAGCTTCACAGTTCCTCACATGCAGCAGCCAGTCACAGCCCAAGTAGTCCCAAGGCAGCTACCCAGGCCTCAGGCTGCTGGTGATTCTTGGACGTTTCACCAGAAGAGAAAACAGATTATACTATTCAACCACGTCATCTGAGAGTGACATTAGAATCCGTAGGTGTCAGTCTTCCTCTCCCCATTCTCAGCCTTTGTAAAGCACCCCGTGAGCACTGTAGGTCAGAGAAACAAGTGCCCATGTAATGCCTCCATCAGCTCATTGATTCTACCTCTCACCACTGGGCAGACCAGCATGCAAAGGGGTTCCTAATAAACACGGAACAACGTGTGAATGGCCAAAGCATTGCTCACCCACACAAATGGTTTAGCTTGATTTGGTGGACTAGATGTGTGTGGTGTTATTCTTGAGGATTGTGTAATAGAACTTTTATTTGCATAACATCTTCAGCTCGCAAAGCATTTTCAAGTATATTTTCTATTTTAAGTCTAAAAGCAACCAACTTTTGAGATGGCCGTTATTAACTCGTCGTTTTACAAATGAAAAGGCCAAGACTCAGAAAAGAGCACCAAAAAAGAGGCCAACAAGATTTCTTTATATAAAACCACTAGTTTTGGGGCCTGACTGCCGGTCTGTCCCCAGGGCATGGCTTCATTGGCCTGGAGTGGGCGCTGGGAGGTGGGGAGGGGGGGGCAGGCATTGATAATCTTTAACAGTGCACCAGGAGGTAAGGCTTATTGCCTTTGTGTGGTCTATCGTGGTGCTCCTCCTTATCAGCGCTCTGACGTGGGGTCTTGGAACCATTTGGGGACCTGGGAGAGGAAGTTGAATATCAGAGTCATAGCTGAATGTCAGCAAGTTGGGTTTCTCCATTTGAGGCCAAATGGTGTAGACCTGATGACGATCAGTCATTGAATGCCTCGATGCAGTTCTTCACAGGGCCCCGGAAATTCCAAACTGGTTCAGTGATAAGGGCCTTGTATTCTCTTGGCTCAGTAGTTTTCTCTGTAATAGTTATCACCTTTCTGTCATTTAGGTTCCAACATTCCATGGAAGAACAGGAAAATCTGTAGCATGGAGAGGTCAATGTCATGAGCAGCCTGTCCATGTTGGCTCAGCAGGTCAGGAAAATAGTTCTGGGAGCTGGGCTGCATCCTTCACTCCCTCTCTGTCTGTAGAGTCTGACAAATCGGGGTACAAGGGTGTCAGCGGGAACTGGAGGAGGTGTCAGGAGCCGCGGTCAGCCCAGGACGACTCAGAGGAAACTGTGGAGTCCAGGTGTTGCTCAAGAGAAGATTCAGG
>NW_006437784.1:395656-442612 GCF_000325575.1 Pteropus alecto
GAATGCCATGGCTAGCACCTGCATTCCCAATGGCTTGGAGATTCCCAGCAGTGAAAAAATCCAAAGGAATTTTGGCCAGAAGCGATTCCCTTTCAGATTCCAGGTGGAGATCCACATCACCGGGTTCGGACATCCCGGAACCCTTGGATGAGTTGCTCCCTTGGACAGAGGAAATTGTCTCTCATGCCATCCCAGAGCCAGGGCAGTGCAGGCTGTGGAGCTTGATGCTCATATATACAGTGGTGCAGCTGCCTCTAAGAAAGGTGTCATTTGGACCAGCAGTTAAGTGGAAGGTGGCCTTGGTGCACTGGATGGCTGGGATAACAAATGTGCATGAGAGAGACAGAAAACCATGTAAATGCATCCCACAGGCCCAGGCTGTTGGATCCCTAGCTGGTCTTTGGAATGTTCACAGTGGCTGCAGCTCTTCCAGTGCTACCCAGGGAACGTGGAGGGGAAAGAGACAGCTGTCCTGAGAGATTACTTCTCATTCTGGGAAATTTTATTTAAAAAATGTGACTGCGTTGCTAAGTCTTCTCTTCCAGGATCTTGGATGAAACCCTTGCAAACTTGGGTCCTGGGAGTTACAATGCATTAGCTTCCTGGAGAATCTGCCTCTGCTGATGGCCAGTATGGTGGAGAGAAGCTGGGTGTTAGGAGAGTGGAAATAAGAAGAAAAAGAGGAAAGAGGAGGAAGAAGAGGAGGAAGAGGGGAGAGAAAACATGAGAAAGGAGAAAGAGAGGGAAGGAGGGAGGAACAGGGAGGGGGAGAGAAGGGTACAGGTGCTGTGGGAGGAGGTGGGTGAGTAGTTCGCTGTAGTGCAAGTTCTGCCTGGATGCTCACTACTTCCTCTGCAGCCCAGGCTGGGCCCCCTGGAGCTTGGCCCCCATCAGTACATCGTCAGGCTCCAAGAAGGCCCCTCCCGGCCCCACACTTTCTCCACCCTTTTTTCCCAAGGCCTTGCTACCTATGGATGGAACCAAGGCCAGATCCATAAAGAAGATGAAAATGTCCCTGGCTCCCCATCACCTACGAATGCCCCAACCCACTGTTGAACGTCTCAGGGTCTCGCATGTTGCCTCAGAGGCCAGAGACACTGACGGGGCACCCTAACCTGGAGTCCACATGAAGTGCAAGACCTGGCCTTGCCACTCCCCACCCACATCTCACAGGTCTTCCCAAATGGGGTTTTCAGATTGTGTCTGGTGCACCTGTCTGCACACCTAGGTGTGTGTCTGGAGCTGGGTATGGTCATCACATTCTGTTCAAGACCATGTTTCACATGCTTGTCCTTGAGGCCAGTACCAACTTCTCTCCCAGTCAAGCATTTCTGCATGGTCACATCCCAGGGCTGCATAACAAACACCATAGCCTGAGGGGCATAAACAACAGACATTTATCATCTCAGGGTTCTGGAGGCTGGAAGTGTGAGATCAATGTTTAGCAGGACTGGTTTCTCCTGAGGCCTCTCTGCTCAGATATGCGTATGACCATCTTCTCCCTGTGTCCTCACATGGTCTTCCTTCTGTTGTGTTTGGCTCTAGGTTCAAGTTTCCCCTTTTTATAAGGGACCACCCTGTGACTTCATCTTAACTAATCACACTTGCAATACATTTGTTTCCAAATGTGGTTGCATTCTATGGGACTAGGAGTTTAGACTTCAGCATGTGAATTTGAGGGGCAAGGCTCTGTAAAGGATGCTTTCTCTTTGATTTACTGGCTCATCTTAAATGCTCAGAAGTGGCTGGATCCTCACCGGCCTCAGACCTTAGCTTTGCTCCAAGCTCACAGAGGTTCTAGCTGACCTGCTTGATGGTTATTTCCAAGCTGGACCCTGAGGCCCTTCTGTGAGTTGATGGGGATGCCTTCTATAGCCCACAGGGGACAGCTGATGCCAGGCCATAGCCTTCTGAAGGACTTGCTGCATTTACCTGCCATGGGGCTCTCACACATCAGGAAGAGCTGCAGTGCCAGCCTCATTTTGAGATACTCTGAGCCAAGTGTTGTGTCCCCAGCAGGAAGTTGGAGTCCTAGCCCAGTGGCTGTGAGTGTGACCCCTATTGGATATCACATCTCTGCAGAGGATCTAGGTAATGTCTTGAGGGGGTTTTCCAGCATCCTAAATTCACCCACTGGGGAATTTAAGTACCCCGCAAGCTGTGGTTCCCAGGCTGTCATTGGGGCCTCTCTCCCCAGGGCTGCATGGGTTTGTCCAGGCGGATCTGTAGGACAGTTGTGTCCAGTCCAGCCAGTATGTTCTAGCTTTACCCTCTGACCCCAAAAAGCCCTGAAAGCCCTGACATAATCAGCTCCAACCCCACCAGGCAGGCCACGGGTTGGAGCCCCTCTTCTTCCCGGTCCCCTCCCATATGAAATAGTCCAAGGCTTTAGAGGTCAGAGGAAATCTCAGTGAAATTCTGGGGCTCAGCAAATCGTGTGCATGTGTGAGTGGGAGAGTGTGAGAGTGCGAGAGAGAGACAGAGACAGAAAGAGATAGAGAACTAGTAAAGAGAGAAGAAAGAGCCAGCACAAAGTGTTCTAACTCCCAGAGAATGCCTGGAGCTATTACCTGAAAAGGCATCCCTGGTGGTAATTGTTCCTGTGAAGATGAATTCCAGCCCCTCAAGGAAGGGCCGGTGTGCTCCACACCCAAGAGCTGGGGTCATCCCCCAGCCCCGTGCCTGGAGTCTGTCCATGGCTCGTGAAGTTGGACCAGCCCGTTTCCACTGTCCCTCCTGTGGGCCCTGAGAAAATCACATCTCCTGTCCCTGCTTCAGGAGTTAAATCAGTAACATCCTGCACCTGAGGATCATGGGGAGGAGATGAAGAGATGCTGTCTGTGGAAACTGAGGAGAGTGTGAACAGAAGGGAGGCAGGCGTGGGCCCTCAGCTCAGGCAACTCTGGGTCCATCTGAGAATGGACGGAGGCTCTGTACAATGCCATGCTCAGGGACGCACTGCTTTTCACACACTCCAAGCCCCTCTGAAGCTATCAAGTGGCAGCTCAGAATTAGGCCCCCTCCTGTTATAATAACCTAATGACCCAACAGGTGATGAGGCCCAACCCAGTTCCCCAGAGCCCAGGGGTGTGTGGGAGGGGGACAGGGCAGAACCATGGGCTGCAAGGGATGGGGAGGGGGTCGCCTTCTGGAATCCGAGAGTGCAGGAGCTGATTCCCCGCACCCCTCGTTATCTCTCCTCAAGGGGTTCATTTCTTTGGGTTAAGCCTCTCATAGGAGCTGTAAGGGGAGGGGAAAGAAGGGAGGGATTGCCACACACTGTCTTCAACATAGGCATGAGCAGTGGGCTGGCCTGGCCCCGGCTGGGGCCTCCGGGCACAGTGAATGCTTGGGCCAGCCCAGAGCTCCCAGGCAGACACAGCACGGCCGCTCCCTGATCGCCCACAAGGTGGCAGCCAACACCAGGGCAAGTGCACCTCTGTCCTGGCAGCCGCCTTTCAGGTTCTGCCTATTTGCAAAACAGCGTGAAAGCTGCCAACTGAATGCACTATTGGAAATCCCATGTTGACAGGTGTAAAAGGGTGTAGTAAGTGATCTATTTTCAAAGTAAGTTGTTGGCAGCTGGCTCCTCTATTCAGAGAAGCAATTTCTAATCTTTGCTATTAGGAATTGGCCAGTGAAGGGGTTGGAAAGGTTTCTTTATGTCTTCTTGTTAAAGATCTTCCTGACACACATTTATTCTTGCCAACCTGACCTTGAAACGTGCCCATATTGAGGTGGAATGCTAAGAATTTGAGCCAGAAGGGCCCCTTATCCGAGCCTAGTAGTCTCTTCCCTGGAGTCCTTAGAAGCTGAAGGACACATCACATGTTCTTGGAGGTCACCTGGACAACAGAGATACTCAAGTTCCTTAATTGGGCCTTGAACAGTCCACTCTTTTTGTTATGGAAAGGAGTGAAAAAAGTAGATTTACTATGGAGTCCACCAGGTTTGGAGGACAGCCCTTTCCAAAATTAAGTACTAAGGAGATGACACAAGAGTCCCAGGTCTAATTCACCCTCTGTTTTACGAGGGAGGCGAATGGGTCCCAAAGACCAGAGGTGGACTGAGATGGGTGTGGACTGAGGCCAGGACCTCATCACCGCTTGCTCAGGGTTCGATTCCACTTCTAGCAAGGCTTCCCGTGGGGAGGAGACTACACTGCAGGCCAGCTCCCGTCTCCTAGATTCCCAGACAGGAAACAAAACCAAGGACGAGCCCGCATCTGACATGCCCAAGAAAATATTTGAGAAATGTCAAGATGAGTGATGGTGACACTTCTAGGTTGGTGAAAAGATATGTATGTTCTACATATCTGTTCTTTCACCTCCTTCCAGCTGATAATAGGCCTAAGGGCAGCACCACACAGGGATTAGGAATTGACCCCAAACGCATGGATTTTGTCCTTGTTTCCCCTACGCATGGGCACCTCACTGGGAAGCCAAACACATTGTTCAGTGTTTCAAGCAACTTGCTCAAGAGCCGAGTTCCAGCCCTCTCAGCATAGCTCTCCTGTCCATGCCCAGGGAGATTCAGGATACAGGGTTTTCTATTCTGATGGGCATCTTATCACATGTTTCTGCAGCATGAAAGAGTGAGGCAAGATTTAGAAATAGGTACTTGGCTGAGGATGTGTGGAAGAAGGAAGGCAGACTGAAAGGCAGAAGGTAGGTTTGAACCTCAGGTAGCTTATATTATTAAATCTCACCTCTCCCTCAAAGGGGAGATGCCTTACAAACAACCCTAGCAGGTGCCTGGCCCATAGAAGTGTGCACAGCTCACATTGCCAAGAGACTTTGTATATTTGTTGACATGAAAGGACATTTATCCTCCTAGATCTCTGGGGCCCCCAATGGGTCATAAGGTCCCCAGATCAGCTGGATAATTCAACAAATTCAGTGAAACAAAAATGGGTTATTTTACAAATATAGCAGGCTTGGATATTCATGCTTTCACCTTTAGCTTTCAGTTTTGTCATGAAGTAGACCTCCTAGGAACCAGGAAGTAATTATAGCTCCATGAATAATGGCTGCTTCTATTTTTCATGATTATTCAGAACGTCTGGCGTCTGGATTCTGGCCTAACAGAAGCTCTATGCAGATTCTTCAGGAAGACATCAGCTGCCAGGACAAAAGGGGTCTAGATATGTGAGGGTAGGGCGTGGTGGACCACAGCCCAGCCACTATCTATGCTAACATCACCACACTGCATGGTCCCCTGGGGAGGCATTCTGTCCAGTTGTCCAGCTGGCCTCCTCTCTTTCTCCTGAGGCTTTCTCATCAATATGGCTTCTTCCATTGCAAGCACATGGCTGGTGTGGCTCACTTCAGCTATCTGTGGGTCCCAAGGCAAGGATTCCTCCCATGCTTGCCCTGGCCCAGGCCCTGCCCAAGAAAGGAGCTGGTGGTCTTCGGCACCCAGGGGCAACTCTATGAGCAGGTTCCAAATTCCAAGGCAGGACACATAAGAACTGCTGCCACATGGACCCCTCACTTGCTCAAGCTTCCTGGAACAAAAGCCACAGTCCTCTCCATCCATGTGGACCCTGAAATTCAGAAGGGCCCATGTGCCTAGGGAGCACTGCTGTAACCCAGGGCCAAGCATGGGCCTGGTACCCTGTGGGTTGTCCAGGGTGAGAACCCAAAACTCAGGCCCAGCACAGAGCCTGCTGCAGTGTAGACACCGCTGGGCCTGGACCAATCACTCCCATAGGAGCAGAACGATCTTCCTAGGGTTGGTAGGCAATATACATTTGTTTCTGTTTTTAAATGAGTAGACTTACAGATTTTATTGTGTGTGTTCTCTTTCCAGTCTCAGAGAGGATGATTAAATAACACTCAGGCCCTCATCTCTTACTCATCCTGAGCCTTTGATTCAGCCATTTGTCATCTAAGGCAAGTCCCCATCCATAACAAAGGAACAAGCACCCCCAGATGAAGTCATTTTCTGCATCAGTCTTTGATGTGTGGATGGTTCAAAGGCATTTTTAAAGTCAAAATCAATGATCGCCACTGTCCTCCACATGGTTTCTCCCTCCATGTGGATGCTGGCCCTTCAGAAGTTGTGTTAAAAAGGTGCGATTTCCTCTGACCAAGGCCATGCTCCTTTCATCCTGAAGGTGAGCTGGGTGAACACTCTCTGCACTGTGCCTTTCACCACAAGTGGGCCACATGTTCAATTAAGAGCTGTTAGCAAAAGGTTGATGGACTAGCTCCTGCCCAGGTTTTGCCCTTTACAGCCAACTGTGGCTTTGTAGCATCCTCTACTATTGACCTGGCAAGTGGATCAACTGTGCTGTGTGTTAGAATCAGGACCCTCTGTGTCATCACCCAACCCGTAAATCTGACAGTCTCTGCCATCTGCCCACAACAGCATTTTCCAGATTATGTTCTGCTTGTCGAAAAAGGTGTCTTCTTGTTAAATATTTATAGAAACTTCTGTAGATTATATTCCTCTATCAGAGATCCAGGAAGCATGTTCAAAAGGCACAAAATTCCTGCAGCACAGAAACCTGTTCACATAATTTTCCCTGCATGTCCTCGGGCTCTGCGGCCACGAACTCATCCTTCACACCCATTCTGGCCTCACTATAGCCAATGTTCTTCAAGCCCAAGCAGCCAGCCGACCAGCTTTCCCTCATTAATCTTCCCATCATTTCATGGCCACCATCCACTCTCTCATGTTCCCTCAGCTCTTACAGTCCCTGTAACATGATGTACCATCCAGGTGGAGGTGTGGGGTTCATGGACATTAGGTTGTCAGTCCATCAAAGGCAGGAATGACCTTGTTTCTTCCTGCAGTTCCCCAGGCCTGGGCCAGTGCAGGGAGCTCAGCTGAGTGAACCTGAGCACTGGCCAAGGCTCCTGGCTGCTTGACTTTGTCCCCACACTTTGTTGCTATGCGTCTCTCTTCCTGAAGGACTTAGCTGGGCTTGCTCATTAGTGCCTCTCCCAGGGGAACAGAGGGGAAGGGACAAAAGGCAGAAACTCAGCTCCCTGGTCCTTCACCAGCTCCTAATGTTGACAGAAGTTTGCCTGGCAAAAGTGTTTGCATAATATTTCTGTATTTGAAGAGCCAAGGGAGAAATTTTCATTGCCATGTATGTGTCTGTATGTTAGTCAGTGTGTACGTCTATGTATTCGTATGGCTGTGTGTTTTTGTACATATTCATGTATAATGTGTGTTGTATACATCTATATATGTGCATCTGTCTTTCTATAGATGTGTGTCTGTGTGTGTGGTGTCTGTATGTGCATGTTTTGTGTTTCTCTGTGTCTGTGTGTGTGTGTATGCATGCATGTCTTATAGATTTGTGTGTATCTGGGTATGTGTGTTTATAGATGTATTGTGTATGTCTTTAAGTATCAGTTTGTCTGTAGATGTGCACAGATGCGCGCGCGTGTGTGTGTGTGTGTGTATGCATGCTGTCCAACCACAGATAAAACACCCAGGACACACAGAGTTGGTCCTGACCATCTGCTAACACAAGAAGCCTGAGTCTCCCAGGCAGCCCAAGTCTGTCACAGTCTCTCCAGCCCTCTGGCCTCCTGGGCTTTCTGCTGGGCTGAGGTGTCTAGACGTGGGAGCAGAGGACGCTGTGTTCCAACACATCCTTGTACTGCAACCCACAGCCCACAGCCCCCAGCCCTGTGGGGACAGCCCAGTGGGGCTGTGTCTTGGCACATTCCAAGAACCTG
This sequence comes from Pteropus alecto, assembly GCF_000325575.1. Classification (NCBI taxonomy): domain Eukaryota; kingdom Metazoa; phylum Chordata; class Mammalia; order Chiroptera; family Pteropodidae; genus Pteropus; species Pteropus alecto. The sequence continues at coordinate 403,354 of NW_006437784.1, forward strand.
GCCTGGCTCCAGGGTGTCCTTGTCAGTTCTGTGAAGAGATGCCCCAAGGGGCTTCACAACCAGCCTACCTCCTGCCCAGGTCTCTAGCTTCTCCACCTCCTTTTCTTTCTAGACCAGATCAAGACAGGACTCGCCCTAGGCTGCTCTTGAGAACAACTGCTTGGCTGTTCAAAGGCGTTCGGCCATGCCCACACTGCCTCACTGAGTTGGGAGCCGTGGAAGAGTTGCTCTTAGCACCTACTCCCCACTCCCAAAGTGGCCTTGTGCTCCCAACCTCTAGGCAGCCACAGAGTCCTTACCCCACTTGGCTATCAGTCGTGGTCACTCTCATTTCTCGTGAACTCTTCTTTCTCTCTCTGAAGACCTCAGAAAGTCCTCTTTATCTTTAAAGTTTCGAAATAAATATTTTAAAAATGTATTCAGCTATAAATTTGCCGGGCCCTTAAAATCTCATTTGCAGATCCCATGCAAAATTAAAATGTGGGTCACTTGTTCACAAAGCAGGAATAAAAGTATACTTAAAGTTACCAAAATGTAAAGCTTTTCCTTTCCTTCAATGTCTCTTTCTCGACTTGCCAGGTGTTTTTGTTATTTAATGTGAGTCCAAGTAAGGAAAATTTTCAATTTTAAATTATTAATATGAATTTTATATTGTGCAGTGTCTGTTTTAAGCACAGATACAAGAGCATTTAACTCTCGTGAGGAGCCATTGAAACTAAGCTTGTATTTTGTAGCTTGTGCATGCCTGGGTATTTTATTCTTACCAGAGGAGTAGAAATGCTACCCAGAACTAACTCCACCATTTTTAGTTCACTTGTTGACACTTCAGCTTAGTGAGAGGAAAGGAAACACTGCAGGAGGAGACACTCTGGGGCCCCCTACTGTTTTCTCTTTCCCCGTGCCATCACTTTCAGAGTAGGTGCTTGGCTGACACAGGAACATACATGAAGGAGAGAAGACAGGAGAGGGTGCCTTGGTTGCTCGTGTTTCTGAGAAGGCCACTGCCTTCCTTCTGCATTGGAAGCAAGTTCTAGTTCAAATGGGGAGAGTGGCTTCTAAGACCTGCCCGACTTACTGAGCTGTAAACGTAACATGCTCACCTGAAATCATTTTGAGTCTGAACTCCACACATCCTGAGTCCATAGGGATTCTGTGTTTATGCACATTGTGACTGAGAATGGGCACCAAAAACTGGCAGACACCAGTTCTGCACGTTATCTCCTCTGACCACATACATGCCCCATCGTCAGAGGGACTTCATTTAAAAACACAGTTCAAAGACCTAGTCAACGATTTCTGGATGGTGACCTCAGAGTGTTAGACCAAGTAGCAATCCTTCTGAGCATAGTGTCCATGTGATGCAAAGGCCACAGAGTTGTGATACCAGCCCTGCATAGAACTGAAAAAGTTCTGATAAATGTTCTTCTATTCATTAATTGAAGATCTTCCTCCATGGATTCTCTGTTCTCCTGGAACTTCTGATAAACAACGTGATTAGACTTCTGGTTCTTCCCTCTATGTGTCCACTTTTCTCTCTGATTTTGATTTCTTTGTCCTTTTAAACATTCTGGAAGAACCCCTTGATCTTTCAGTTCACTAATTCAGTCTTCAATCAGGTCTGTTCATGAGCATATTTACTGAGGTTTCATTAACGATCGTTTTTTAAATTTTCAAGGTTCTGTAGTTCTGTTTCATAGCAACCTCTTCCTGTTTTATAGATAGTTTATATTCTCTAATCTCCTTGAATATGTTAATTATGATTACCTTTAAGACTTTATTCTGCTGGATTGATTCTTTCCATTTACTGATGCTAATGGCCACTTTTTCATAGCATTCATTATACATAGATGTTTGATAGTTCTTGGCTATCTGCTTATCTTTATGTTTGGGAATCCCTGAGCAATGTGTTTCTCTGTGCCCAGTTTTCTTATTTGTAAAATAAAGGCCTCAAATAGATTATTGGTTTTCAACTCTTTATAGCTTTGGTAAATGTCAAATGAAACCTTGTCTGTAGAAGCACAGTGTGTAAATTGAGGGAATGAGGCAATAATTGTAGCAGGTGCCAACCCTAGAGGTACGACCTCTGACCCTCTTGCAGCCCCACCTCAAAATAGGCCTGTACCTGGCGCTCTTTAGCCAGGTGACTTAGGCTTCGCGCAGCCTGGCCAGTAATTAATGGTCCAGGTGATCGAGATGGTCATTTCAAATTCCAGTATTATATGCTTCTTTGTGAGGAACACCCAGAATTGAACATTTATGCAATCCCTTCCTACATATTCATTCTGGCATAGTTCTGGAAACGGAAGCGTTCCCACGGCAGATAGACTTTCATTGACTTGCTCGCCATCATACTCTGGTAAAGAACAGAGCTCCCGTCCACAGTTTCTAGATAAAGTGTCATCAAAGAAAGCTACAGATAACAGTGGTGATGCAAGCCTCCAGGGAATACACAGCGGCGTTTCTTTTCTTCACGTGTATCTCCCAATTTCAGAGGAATCATTTCCAGAAAAGACCGGGCTAAACTCCAATCTTGGCTCTGTGTATCATATCAAAGTAGATGCTATAAATTAGTAAATTCATAGCATTTTATCATTAAAAAGACAAAACTGTCTTTCCCGCTAGCTCCCAAGCCTGCTCTTCCTCAGCTATCGTGCAGAGCCAACGCCAGGTGGCACTTTTTGGTCTTGAGATCCAATTTTTGATCTAGAAATAAGTCAAAACACTAATGTAGAAATACCTATTGTTCTTAAAATAGGACTGTGTGTCTCAGTGTTTTGGTTTTTTTCCCCCGTAAATGCACTTGAGATTCAGCACAGAAATGAGGAAGTGAAAGTTTTGAATTGGTTTGTCCTCTTTTATCTGAGGAGGATGTTCCTTTTTGTAAGAGTTTCTGAGAGGGAAATTGAATTTCTTCCTCTTAAGAGGTTCAGTTTTGCACGAAACTAATAGTAACAGCAGCAGCAGCAGCAGCAGTAAATCCTGTATTACATCCTCAAAAAAGCTGACAGCTGGAAACCTGTCTGTTTCCTTAGCTCTGGGTGGTCCTCAGCTCAGTGTTCTCCCGCAGATCTGTCCCCGTAGGCCCCTGGGCTAGAGCTATTATTACCCATTACCCCTCTGCTTCTTATATTTCAATCTCTGCCCTTTTGCAGACATTCTAGAACACTGGATCTTCCTCTTCAAATGCCAAATGCTCTGGATTTATCATTGTTCTGGATAATCTAGAGTCTTAATGCTGAAAACAACAACAACAGAGATACTTTTTCATTTTCCCTTTTGTCGGTGACCTCAAAGCCATGATCCCACAGTGGGGACTACTCAGGAATCCCATCGCGGTCAGCACTGGCCATCCCCTCCTGTCCCCAAGCTGTGAAGCCTGAAGAAAGGCCTCTCCTTTCCAAAGGCCCATGTGGCTCTTTCCATCCGCTCACCCACAACAGCAATGGCCCTCATTCTTCTTTATTTTTAAATCTCAGATATGTGAGTGTACACACGAACACATATAAATGTAGCACATTTCCTAAGGGTACAGTTTGCCGAAGTCTTACAAGCTGTTCCTCCCATGCCTCTAGCAGAGAACAAGAACAGAGGTCAGCAGCACCACAGTTCACCACCTAGTGGGTCATCATTATTATCCTGACTTTTAAGACATAGCTTAGTTTCCCTTGATTTGCTACTTTGTATAAATGGAATCATACAGTTTGTACTTTTCTGTCTAGCCTCTTTGGCTCAAATTACATTTGCAAGATTCTCATCTGTGTTTTCTCAGGCACTTTAGATTACCGTGTCCTCCTTATATCCAGTGTTCCCTTCATGGTGGGAAAGAACTGCGATGCGTTCATGCAGTCCTCTGCTGATGGGCATGGGTATGCCTGCCCCCAGCCCCTGGAGCAAGCGGGCAGCGCTTTCAAGGGTATTTTCAAGTTGAAACAGCTGCTATTGTCTCAAGATTTAAGAAACAAACAGAATCCAGACTTACCAAATGTGCAATACTATCGGTATACTAGCGGGGATAAAAGCCACTTCTAGGCATCCTGGATCACTGCCCATTTCTCTCTTTCTCTGGGACAGGCAGTATTGGCGCAGCTCATGGAAACCTTAAAATATGGATAGCTTGTGGTCCTGGGAAAGCAGCTCAAAATCCCCTCCCTCAATTTTCTGAAAGAACTTACCAGAGAAAGAGAGAATGAGTGGGTAGGACAAAAAAGAAAAGAGGAACAGATGACCTCATTCGCAGGGAACATTTTTCAGAAAAACCTTCACGCTTGACTCCACATATGTTTCTCCCAACTAGACGGTTGTGAAAAACCTACTGGACCACTCTAATTTGCCCTGCTGCCAAGAAAATGGGAGTAGATTGCTCGTCTTCTCCTCCAAAACGTCCCCTTGGGTTCAACAGGGTCAGAGTCGGCAAGGGATGAATGTCAGAAACCTCAGCAAAATGTCACATCATTCGAGAAAGTCCAGAGACATGCTGCTTAGAAGCTTCTAGCCAGAAATCAGATTTCTCCACCCAGGTGAAACCCTAAAAGGCAGTAAATCAGAGAGGCTTTGACATTGAAGAATTCAAAAGTTTGGATGTTCGTATTCTTCAGTTGGTGCTAATGTCACCCTGAGATTAGTGCTTCTGTTGAATGCATGTTCACTACACGGTTTTATGTGATATTTGCAGGCTGTAGGGATTCCTCATCCCGCACCCCCAAGAGAATGCCATTTGTAAATTGATTCAATGAACACAAAAGTAATGTGGGAGGAGTTGATGTTCCCAGATTGGCCTGGCCTCCTAGGAATTTGGTTGAGCTTGGCCAGCTAGGAATTTGGTTGAGCTTCCAGATGCCATTTACTCTGTGCCCCACACGGCAGCTGCCTTGCAGTCTCGAGTCCACCCCAGGTTTCTCCTGTTCCAGGAGCCCCATCACCGGGAGTGTATCCCATTCTCATGTGGGAGGCTGGCTCTCCTCTTGGGGTGATATTGGGGGGCACAGGTTCACCCCAGGCCAGCAGCAACATCCGGTGTCTACCTGTGGTGTGGCTTTCTCCTGAATACAGACCTTGCTGGGCAGCCTCACCCTGAGGTCAGACCTCATCCAGGCTGGTTGGGAATCCTCCCACCAGTGCCTGGCTCATCCACAACCACCAGTGTCACCTTCAGTTTTTCTTACGGCCACATAACACTGCCTCTTGCTCTCCATTGACCCCAAGGCAGAGTTACCAAATGATCGACAGAGGGTAGAGCGTTTTCGGATTTTAAGTGTTTTGATTGTTTTTTCTGATTTCCAAGCCAATACAGTCATGTGAGGAAAGGTGCTGCTGCTATAGAAAGAATGAAAAGCCTCTTTCCTTCTAAGCCAAAAGAACTGAAGGTCTCCAAGCCAAAGCAGCACAAGGGGTACCAGCTGCACAAGAACTGAAAAGGGGTCATAACCACCCACCGATAAGAGGAACCCAGGGAAAACACTCAAAGTCTCATCCCTAAATGCATTGTTAGGATGAAGTAACAGAAATCTCTCCTCTAATGTGATGTAGTACAGAAACCTTCCCAAAATATGCAAGACTAAGTAACGAAGACATAATTCCCTTTGGCTGTGCACAGGATTTGAACTTAATAAAAAGACAAATCAGGGGAAAGGAAAGCAGAGGGCTGGCCACACACTCAGAAGCCCCCTTCCCTCCAGTGCAGCCAAAGCATGCCCCTGCCAGGCCTGTTTCAGGAAAGGAGTACTCACAGTATTCATTGTTTATTTTTCTTCTCATGTCCTCATGTCACTCCTTTTGCCTGACACATGTGTTCTTGAGGAAGATAGTTTTTACAGAAGAAATTTACCAAAGAAAAAAGAGCCAGTATTTAACCTTTGACCTCTAAACAGGAAAGCCTGCTTTGAGACAATAGTATCAAAGGGCAAAGCTTTCAATCTGCCAGAGAAGAGCATTTTGACATAAAAATAAATAAATAAATAAATAAATAAATAAATAAATAAATAATAATAATAATAATAATAAGCATTTCGCCTTTGAAGACTCAAAGGTGAAAAAATAAGAATGACATAAATTCCCCATGGATCATGTATTAAACAAGTAACAGTTGAAGAACTGACCTATCCAAGGCTGGGTGCGGCGGCCAGAACGAGGACTGCCCACGGTTGTGGTCACAGCACCAGAAGGAGGAGGCGGGTGGTCCTGTGGGACAGGAAAGGACAGGGTTAAGAGTGAGGGGGTCTTCATCAGAATATATTTGAGAGAAGTCAAATGCCTCAGAGAACAGGACCAGTAGTGGCAGTAAAGTGTAGTAATCTTGCTCTGGGAGATCATTACCCATGAGGCCCCAGTTCCAGCTGTGGGTCCTCCCTGAGCCCTGGCCTTGCAGAGGGCAGGTGACATCACTGCCCATTCTGCTTTTGAGGGGCTCAGTTGTGCACCAATTGACAGTAGAGCCACAGTGCTTTACCACATGTGCAGAGCTGCTAAACAGACAGTGTCATTACTGATGTTTCAATGTGAAGATCATTAGAGCTGATATCAGTGGTACTCGCTGGCATATTTCCTGTTCCAATCAGCAGTCTTTAGGATCCCAGGGTGTTTGATGTTTGCACAATATATAAAGTAACTGTAAAGAAACATCTGATATCAAATATTAAGCTTCTTATGGAGCAGAAAAAATGTGTCACAGAGTACTGCAGATGCGCATACATGAAGTCACTCTCTGTAAAGAGTGTGCAGTGTTCACTGGCTGGTGGCAGCTCTACGCTTTTGCATTGGGCAAATGAAAGGGATTTAGTGTGATGTTTAGCACCAGTGTCAGCAGTTCTTCCCTGCACAACCCACCATTAGCATCTTCTTGTGTTGCACATGCATATTCATCACCACCCCTAGCATATTCATCACCACACTCAGCCTCTCATAGATCCAATGTCATTTCACAAACATTGTCTCTCTACTATGACCAAGGCTTCGTGAGGGATAGAAGATGACGAGGATATGCTTCCTGTCCTGAAGATGCTGTCAGTCTAGTGGGGAAGACAGACTTCAAAAGAAAAAAAAATTAGCACAGGATTCCTGCTAAATTTAGAGAAAGCTTACAGAGATGGTTATGTTTTGTCCACAACTTGGAAGGTCAGAGAAAAAGGTCAGAAGATACAGGAAAAGAAGTCCCAATTCATGGTGGTTGTATCAGTCAGAATGTTTAAGATGATGCTGCTGTAAGCAGCAGCCCCAAATCTCAGGGTGCACATAATCAGGGGTTTATTTCCCACCCCCGTTTCACTCCCATAGAGAACTGGCTGGGGCTCTACCCCATGTACTCATTCCAAGACTCTGTGCCAGAGGAGAAACGGTTTTGGAAAGTCTTGACCTAGCCATTGAATCATCCCTGAGCTGACCTACATCACTTCTGCCCATGGTTTATCAGCCAGCTCTTCACACAGCCCCACCAGCCACAAGGGCCAGGAAAGTAAGGCTTCCTTGAGCCTGGAGGACTGAACAACTGGGATATTTGGTACACAGCTCTGATCGCCACTGGACTCAAAATGGGGGTCCACACATACATTTGGGAAAGGGGGCACAGGCCAGAGGGCCAGACCAATGCATACAGCGGTCTAGGGAAGTGGGTGGTACCATAATAGGGTCCCTAAAATGACCCTGATTTTTGCAGGAACAATAGATCAGGGAGCACTCTTAGGATGGATCCTGTGAAGGACGAGGGAACAGGAGTGGGCAGAGAGAGAATTTGAGTCACGGAGGCAGCCATAAGAAAGGTTCCACTGTTGGGCCTCCAGGCTTGCCCCTATAGAGGATACAGGGCTGGGCCTTCATTCCCCCAAGTACACTGGGTGAGGCAGCCCCAGGATAGGGGCTGAGTATGTCAACTACTGCAGATTAGCGATTAGCATGGTCATCACTCACACTCTAGTAGGCCCCATGCTTATTCTCAGGCCTTCTGGGTGGGGCAGCTCTTCCTGGCTGAGGCTGTGACAGGGGAGGGCTCAGTAGTGTGGGAGATCTGTGTGGGACTCCACAGTGTCCAGCATGGGAGAGAACAGCCAGAGTCCTTGCCAGGCCAGGCTGGAGGTCCTCAAGCGGAATTCTCCAATAGTTCTAAGAGAACCATATGGGCAGAAAACTCCAGAAGTGGCAGTGGGCAGCACCTTTCCTCTGGGCAATGACCAGCATCTGGGCTTTTGAATAGAGATATATAGTGCAAGAGTTTCATAACACACAGTGACGGTTACAATTTAGCAAGAGAAGAAGTGGCAATATGTGCAATATATCGTATATACATTTCAGAATGTATGCAGAAAAGCCAAAAAGGTCTGGATCTCTGCCCCAGTTATGGTTTGATAAAGCAGATCTATCATATAATACTCATCTCCTCTGTAAGACAAAACTATTGTCGGTAATAATCATGAAATGAAATAAATATAGTTCATATATAAACCAAATCTTAATTTACCAGATAAAAATATTGCCTCTCATAGTTCTAACTTAGGTCACTGTTTGGAATTTTAAACACAAATGCAAATGCAAATGCAAATGCCAACTGGTCCCATTGAGGACTTCAGTGCTGGTTTCTCATCTTTTCCCTTACTGAGCCATCCTGTGCATTTCAGATCTGCTCTTTGAACCAAGGAACAGGCAACACCTCAGGTCCAGGGACACCATCTGTGGAGCAAGCTGGATTGATCAGAATCAAGAACGCAGCGAGCCTGTAGCTGAGTCTGAGTATTAGGACATCAAGCCCCAGGAGGCCTTAGAATAAGCATGGGCACTACTGAAGGGTGGGCGATGATGGGCAGCATATGACACTCTCATCACTGAAGTTCTGGGAACTGCAATGGTGGTTTAAGATTTGCACCAACAAAGACTTTTGAGGGGAAATTGTACATCATTCCTGTCATTGTTTAGAATTCCTGGTGCCTGAAGAAAATAAAAAGCCACTAATTAAAATCACTTTTACAACTGTTTTTAAATTCTCTGCAGTCAATTACCTTCATGTAGTGTGCACCAGGGCACATTTCCCAGACCTGTTCACAGTACGCTGGTGACACAATGCTTCTCCCCACAGCAGCCAGTAGGGTCTGGCTCTTACAACAAACTTACAAGATTTCCTTGACCCAAACTTTTGCTAAACTCTGGCCTAACACCTCCAAACTAGTGTAGCATGTCTCAGGGATGAAAGCTGAGGTGACTCATAATCATGAGCCAGAAAACATTCTTTTCAGTGTGTGTATGTGTGTATGTGTGTGTGTGTGTGTGTGTGTGTCAGTGTGAGTATATGTGTGAGAGTGTGAATGTGTCAGCGTGAGTATGTGAGAGTGTGAGTTTGAGTGTGTGGGTGTGAGTACAGGTGTGGGTATAAATGTGTATATGACAGTGTGAGTGTGAGTGTGAGTGTGTGTATGTAGGAGTGTGCATGTGACAGTGTGGGAGTGTGTATGTGAGTGGGTGTCAGTGTGGACATGTGAAAGAGCGTGAGAGCATGTGCGAGTGTGGGTGTGTATATGAGTGTGTATGGGAGTGAATGTGGTTTGAGTGTGTGTTGGTGAGAGTGTGCAGTAGCTGTTAATGGGAACAAAGATGATGAGGACAGGGCTCTGAGGAAGAGGTATTGTTGGAAACTTGCATTCGGTGAGCAGTCATTTCATTTCTCTAGGCCCTGTATCCTCTTCTACTAAACAGAGACCATGACGACGCTAGAAACAAAGAGGTGTAACGAGCAAAATGAGGTGATCCACAGGCAGGCCGCCAGCACATTGTCCAGTAAGCACACAGCAAGAGCTGGCTCTGCAATACTAAGACTACAAGCAGTTCTGCACTTCTGTTAGGAGAAAACCCACAGGGGCCACTAGCTGGGAAGATTTCCTTCATTGCCCGTCTCCAAAGACTTTCCTGAGCACTTCCTTAATGCACCTTGTTGATGGCGCCCCTACAGAGACCACATCCCACACAGGCATGGTGAGGTGACTCATGACAATGGGTGGTTTTCATAAGGAGAGCAGGCTTCTCTGACCTTGGAGGGCTAAGGATTAGACAGGTGCACAATTTAACATAGTGTGAGTTTAGGAATCGGGTCATTACATTTCTATGGGAATCCTATTTCTGGATTAGGGAATTAACCTACTATGATTGAAGGCATTTCTAGAAGGCAGCACTAGGAATAACTTCTGATATTTATCGAACATTTTCTACATGCCAAGGGCAGGCAGGAAGGAGCAGCAGGCCATAGGATTTGTCTTCTGCATGTAGTCCCAGCTGGCGGTATCTGCATGGTCTTGGGAGCTGGCTAGACTTGCAGTCTCAGGTCCCCTCTAGACCTGCTAACAGCACTCTGGGGCAGGGTTTTTACAAGCCCCCTAGTGACCCCAGAGCTTGCCAAAGTTTACAAAGCCTGCTGTAGTAGACACAAGAAAGAGAACATTGCTCCACAGACAGTGGGGTTCCTCACCAGAGCTCTCTTCCAGATAGGCCACAGGAGTATCCCAGTTCCACATCAGGATCCCCAGCCCAAGGCTCCAGTGCTGGGGAAAGAAGTCACTTCTGGTGGTGATTGTGGCTGAATGAGATAGTGGGCTGCTGGAGTCCCAAGTGTTCTTCTTAAAAGGCCCGCACATGGATTTACTCATTAATAGACTCACTCACTCTAGCTCCAGCACTGCAGAAGCAACTCAAAAAGCACAAGGGAAGTATGGGGGAGAACTAAATTGTTTGGCTTTAGGGCAAAGATTGGAGGGAAAGCTCAATCTGGGCAGGTGCCATTGTTCCCTTATTGATCCCTCCTGCCACCCAGCATGCACATGTAGGTGGGCACCAAGTCTGAGTCTTCATCAGCCTAGCTAATGCTGGTCACCTTGCCTTGGTGATTCTCTGAGACCTTACCCCACTCAACTTGCAGGCCCAACCAAGCTACTTGCAGCAGTTTTCCATACAAATGGCCTGTCTTGTCTTGTGCTGCAGACTTTTCTAAAATCTCTCAAAGGTTCACAAACCTCAAACAAGCAGCATCTGGCCTTGTCATGCCCATACCTTTCGCTAAGCAACCCTAAGCCTGACACTAGTGGCAACCACTAAGTTCATAACTTAGTCTCTCACAGGCACCTCCCAGCAGAATCTCCCAGTGCTCCTTAACCCAATGCACAAGTGTCACCAGCACCATCAGCAGCAGCACCTGAGAACTTGCTAAAAATAAAAATTGTAGGGTCTCTCCCTGACCTACTGTTGCAGAAACTCTGGGGTTGCTTTAACAAGTTTTCTGGTGAGTCTTATGACGGTTAAGATTTGACTAGCACTGACCTACGGGGTAGCACTTCTGCCCAGGAGCATTCTTGTCTCCAAGATCCTACAGGAGTCCATCTCTTCCTAATCCCAGAACAAAAAATTATAAGACCCATCAGAAACCAAATCACATAGGGCAATAGTCTTAACTATTTGTTTAAATAATATATCCTTAAAGCTGTTATCTAGGTTATCAAAATAGTGCTGGGCTATACATTAAGCAGAGTGTCATGGGCTGAATTATGTCTCCACCCAAAATTCATAAGTTTAAGTCTTAACCCTCAGTACTTCAGAATGTAACTGTATTTGGAGATAGAGTATTTCAAGAGGTAATAAATAAAAATGAGGCCATTAGGATGGGCCCTAATCCAGTATGATATGTGTCCTTAAAAGAAGAGGAAATTTTGACACAGAGACAGGCATGTGAAGACAGAGGGGAAAAGATAGCCATCTACAAGCCAAAGAGAGGAGCCTGGCACAGATCCTTCTCTCAGATCCTCAGAAAGAACCAACCCTGCCAGCTCCTCAGTCTTGGACTTCTAGCCTCCAGAACTGTGAGTGAATGTATTTTTGTTGTTTAAGCAACACAGTCTGTGGTGCTTTGTCACAGCAGCCCTAGCAAACTACTACCCAGAGTGAACAACTGCTTGCTAAAAAATAATGAACTTCCACGTACAAAATTTTTTCATAAGAGGTAGCTTCTGAGTTATGCAATATTTAAAGAAAAGAGGGAGCATATTACTAACTACTTCATAAGATGAGGACACCACCCATTGTAATGACACTACAGACCCCAAGCCCACAGCACAGAACCACTTATTACCCAACCCATGAGCAAAGTGACTCACTCCATGGCAACTTTCACATAATTACACCCATTTCTGACAATGCGTTCAACTGTATAATTAAGCAAATTAAGAAGGCAAGGCCACTGGATCAGATAGCTTACTTATCCTTAGATTCATGACTATATTTGACGTAAACATTAAGGTGTGATAAAGATGGTTCCAGAGTATTTAATCTGAATTTTTTGTCAGGAGCCATGTCTACCACAACCAATTCACTTTGAAACTCAAAGAGCCAGTTAGACTATGTCTGTTCCTTGTTGCAGTTTCATGAGGCAGTTAGGATGAGAGCTACTGAGGCCCTAGAGAAGAGGGTTGACAGAATGCAGTTGACTTTCGTTTAAACTTAGATGTCTACCCAAGTGTTCCAATATTATTGAAACTTCTTTCTGGTAATGTTGACTGGGGAAGAGACTATATTTCTCCCTCTCACCCACACAGGCCAAACTGAGGTGTCTGAAAATCAACGAATGACATTGGTATAAAGAAATTTACCCAATGTCCACTTGATACAAGGAGGTGTCAACTCATGTTACTCTGAATTGCCTACCAATTTGTAAAACACATAAGACCAGGAGCATCAGTAGCTTCCGACTTCTAAAACAAAAAGCTAATTTTCATAAAAATAAAATTAATTTAAATCAAATTACATAACTGATATCTAATCTGTTAACATATTTGAAACTTGGCAAAAATCAGAGCTTGCTGGCACTGAAACTATAACCCTTTGCATCTCCACGTGGGTTAGAGTCTTGAGTGCATTTTCAGAGGGCTGCCCACAGGCCATCAGGTGTCATATATGCACCTGTCTGAATGGCTCGTCAGTGCACAATTCAGGCCTTACACTGAGAATACCATGAACTCATGGTGTGCGTTAACAAATGAAGAACGGTAAAAAAAGAAGCTCACTCTGCATGGAGTAGAGGTTGGATGCCAGCTCAGCAGGTCTCCTTGCCTGTGCACTGGAGGTGGTATAGTCCTGAGCCAAGTTTTCTCTAAAGTGTACTTATTCAAAAGATGTCAGGCAAAGCCAAGAAAAAAAATTCTACTGGCTCAATCTTCATATAAACAAGATGCAAAGGTTATTACAAGGTCTATAGTAGTCAAAGTACCTTTTTTTAATGATTGTGGTCCAGTGTGTGCTGCTGAGGAAGTAAAGAAAAGGACACTTGTAAATTCTCACATCACACTACAAGGCAGGAGTTAGAGCCAATTTCTCAGATGAAGAAACTGAGACTTAGATTGCATTCCTGTCCCAAATGAGAGAAGCCAGTATGGAACATGAGTTGTCTGACTCAAATCTAGCCCTATGGGTAACTTGGCGATAAATCTCCAGTATGCTTGCCACCAGCAGTCCCCAATGTCATTTGCTTTTTTGGGAAATCAGAGTATGTTCTAGTAGCCAGTCTCCAAGATCCTTTACTTCTGGTATCCATCCCGTCCTGTGCTAAAAAAAAAAAAAAAAAAAAGCTAGACTATTGTGATGAGTAGAATGTGGTCTGAGTATGGTATGAGATTTTGCAGCTTCCACCTCAGTCTCTTGAATCACTTACTCTGGGGGAGGCCAGCCGCCATGTCAGGAGGACACTCGAGCAGCTCTGTGGGGAGGCCCAATGGGAGAGGAACTGAGCCACCAGGCAACAGGTGGCACCAACTTGCCAGCCACTTCTGAAACGGACTCACTAATTGCAGTTCAGCTTTCAGATTACTGTAGCCACAGCCAATATCTGACTGCAACTTCATCAGAGAACTTCTGAGCCAAACCCAGCCAGTCAAGGTGCTCCCAAATTCCTGACCCATAGGAACTGCAAAAGATCATGAATGACTGTTTTTGCTTTAAGCCGCTAAGTTTTGTGGTAACTTTTATACAATAAATCATAAATACATATTTAAACCTCTTTATTTCTAAATATGGACTTCAGTGTTGTTAGGCCTTAGCACCACCCCTGGCAGTGAAACCTAGTGGTGAGTAAATAACACGGACACTTCACCAGTCCACTACAGAACAGCAAAACCCGTAAGAGCTTACCAGCACAAGACTTTTGGTGCAACCAGCTTACGAGTTGGAGTCCAAGGCTAGGAACTATGAAAGTGCTAAGTATTCTGATAGTCCTGTGTATACTCCATGAGAAGAAATACCAGTCATTTAGCTTCTTCCTGTCATTAGTTCTCATGTCATTGTCACCTCCTTTCCAAATTAAAGTAGCCACCCAATTACTCTATCACTTCTCCCTATATTTATCTTCTCACTTCTGATAATTTTCTTTTGTTTTATTTATTTATTATTTCCTCCTTAACCTGCTCCACCCCAGTATCCTCATGCCTGAAACAGTGCCTGGCACATCATAAATGGTCAGTAAATACTAGTTGAGTGCATGAGTGCAGCATGTGAACCTGGAGAGACTAAAGGGAGACTGAGATATTTAGAAGCTAAAAAACAAGCTCTTCCATATATTGAAGTAGAAGGTGAAAGGGAATGAGGAAGCTGTTTATATCGATTTATATCTTCTGCTTGGTCTCATTATTGATTGAAATTTATAAAGTTGATAAAACAGCTTATATTTGCCCACTATTTATAATTCACAAAGAATTCGTTTGCCCTTCACAAGCAAGAATACACTTAGCTATTGTTGCAAAGCATCACAAAACTTACTAGCTTCAAATTGCAAGCGTTTAGCTCATGGTTCAGCTGGTTAGTAACTCAGGCTGGAAGCAGCTGGGTGATTATGGTGATTTGGGCTGTGCTTCCTTGCGCGACACCTCTGGAAAGCTATGAGTCGCTAGAGAGTGTGCTCATAGATCCCTGTGAATTATCAGCTGGGATGCCTCAGTTCTCCCCAGCATGCCGGATCTTCTCCCAGCAGGCCAGCCCAGGCTTGTTCTCAGGCAAAGACAAAAGCACAGGAGTGAGCAAAGCACACTAGCCTCTAATCTGGCTCCCTGTCACTGCGGTTTCTGTCTAAGCCAAAGTGAGTCAACACTGTTTACAGCATATAGAGTGAGGCTCTGCCTCTCAATGGTAGGGCTGAAACGTTTCCCTGGAAGGGGCACCGGTATAAGGGAGGAAGGGGAATTGGGGCCATATTTGTAATCAACCCATCATATTCACATTTTACAGAAAAGAGAGGCTCAGAAAATTCAGTGACTTGCCCAAGGTCATAGGGCTCACATGGAGACTTGAGTATAGGCTTTCTGCCTCCTAAACTCACTGCTCACTTCTCCGTTCTGAGCACACTGGAAGTTCTCAGCAAAAGCTCATTCCCTTTCCTTTCAACAAGCTGAAGTATTTTCTCCCGTACCTTGTCATCTGAGCTGGATCCATTCAAATATTGACTCAGCATGAGCCCAGAGAGGCAAAGGGTGTTTCTTATTGAGCAAAAACACCTAGCTTTGATTTAAATATTGATGCTCCATAAGCAGTATGGTGCTTCTGGTGCAAACATAATTCTCCATCACAGATGGTACAGGCCGGCTTTCTGTTCTATTTTGTTGACACTCAGTGGGCATCCTTAGTACACTTAACTGTATAGCTCTGGCTCTCGGTGATGGTTAAAAATGCAAGGCCAGGTGGATGTGGAGATAGTGGGTGACAAACAGGAAAGTCCACACTCTTTTCAGAGATCACACAAATAGGAACAGAAAGAACGATTAGTGTCTGACTCACCCACTGTGTAACTCCATTAGACATTTCCGGTGCAATTACTTAGGCAGCAAATCAGACTCAAAAGACCAGATGACTTATAGGGTAGAAATGAAGATTCAAGCCTGCCTTTTCCCCTTTGCTGGCCAATTAGAAAAAGCTTAAAATGCAATGCATCACGTTTACTAAAAATGGCAATTAAAAATGTCACTAACAAGTGTTTATGTCAAATAGTGAATTAAAATGAAAGAACAATCAAATTCAATTTTACACAATTCTCTCTCTCATAGAAAAAAGCATTATTGATCAACTTAGATCAGGAATGGTAACCTATAGCCTGTGGGCCAAATCCAGCCACTGCTTATTATTGTTAATAACATTGTATGGGAACACAGCCACACTCGCTCACTGACCACTTGTGTATGGCCATTTCCATGCCACAGAAACATGGTTGAGTAGTTGGAATGCAGACCATATGGTCTTCAAAGCCTAAATTATTTACTATCTGTTCCTTTCCAGAAAAAGTTTGTTGGGCCTCAACCTGCACCCTCGATTACCAAGCTCTGCAGGAAGTCCTGGGATGGGATGGAGAGGAAATCTGTGCAGTCTGTGCGGCAAGCATGACTTGTGAACCACTGGGTCACCTGTGCCAGATGTATTGCTTGCTCAACTAAAAGGCATAGACTCAAGACCAAGCTGGTCTCTAGGTTGGAGAGCATGTACGTGGTGACTCCTCTCAGAGAACCTGTTCAATCCAGGTCCTAAAGATCTGTCCCCAACTCCAACTAAAGCAAAGCCACAGCTATGCAGCCATTTGTGCTGGAGCACCTCTGAATCAGAATCACTGCCTAAATCATACATTGTTCAGATAGAGACTCTATTCACTCATGGAAGGCCTGAACTAGCTGGAAGACCAAAGAGCAAGCTCGTCAACCTTTGGAAAGCTCAGCTTGCCCCTAAAGCTGCACCCAGAAATGGCCAAGACCTAAGCTCAGGCAAGAACGGTTCCCTAGGTGCAAACATATGGGTGCTATTGGGCTTGCCATCATCTTTGATGGATAGTTGCAATTGAAAAGGCCAAGAGTGACAGGGGTCACTTCAAGTTTGGTTTATTCTAAGGCTGACGTCAGTCTAGATGGTCCTGGGCGTACACTAATGCCAGCTCCACCTCCTGAAACATTCAACATGAACCAATCCAGTTACTCTCCCAAGCCTCTGGGTCTACAAGCTGGGAGTAGAATTGAACTATTTGCACAACAGAGTTAGAGTTGGCTGTATAGGCCCAGGCACTGTAGACTGGACTGATGGAATGTTTCTGGTGGTGAAAGTCAGGTGGAAAGGGGAGGTAAGGCTAAGAATATTTTACTAGAGGTTGAGTAATTACGATGTCCTTGCCTCATGCTTGGTGGCTATCCTCAGCCTCCTTTCCCTTCTGTTGCCTTCCTTCCTCCATCTCTCCTCTCAGCCTTCTTTTCTTCCCTTACACTCACAGCCCTAACCCCTGGCCTGGACCATATTAACAGACTCTGCGTCCACAATCCTGTCTTTCCTCTCCTCTCCTACCACATATGACTCAAAACCTATTCTTATTGTGCCTTCCCACCCCCCACTTTCAAAAGCTCACAGCAGTTCACTCGGGAATGTTGGTGGGCATGGCTCAGCCTCCAAGGATGAGTCACAGTGCAGCCTTCCCGGTCATTGGGTCAGGAGTGGACGTTCCAGACCATTCTGATGGAAGAGTAATGACTCAAACCTCTGAGAAGTTTGTCCTTGCTGGTGAGAAGAGCCACCTGAAGGTGGGCAGAGAAGGAGCAGTGCCCCACATTTCACTGTCCACTGCTATTCTTAGGTGCAGAGTCTGGGCAGTGTAAGGGGTTGTGGGGAGCCAGTCCTCCTGCAGGCCAACTTGCAGAGGAAGATGAAGAGGACCATGCTCTTGATGATGTTACCAGGTAAATTAATTAATCAATTCTGGAATCATCCAGCACCCCAGAATTTGCAACTTGTGAGAAAATACACTTTCGTTGTCATTTAAGTCACTTTGAATTCATTTGCATGTTACTTACAACTGAGTAATTTAAGCTTAGACAAGATTAGAATGCCTACCACCCCCTGAAAACTCCTCCATGGACTTGAGTCCTTCTCTCTGCTACGCACGGCCTCTCTGCCCCATGGAGTAGCCCATGGAGGATTTATACCATCCCCCCAAAGCTAAGATGCTCTCTGACCTTGCATTAGATTTCGAAGACATCACATTCACATCCTCCCACTTTCTCCTGCCATGTCCAAAGGATATAAAAATCTTATTAAAAGTGAATCACCAAACTTCTGCTTCTAGTAATGATGAATTAGGTCATTTGGAATAAAACTCCTGCTAGGGTCAATTTAAAAGCAAGGTACAGTGAAAACATCAGTTTAAGAGCATCAGAGGATGAAGAACAAAGTGGAGAATTACTGATCCAGATCAGAATGGAGAAAGAGACCCCAAGAGGGCTCACTTCAAGCCAGCTCTTCCCTGGGGGTGTTTTCCAGTTTCAGCAAGAGCAACTGAGAGACAAGGTGGCACATTTAACAGACGCAAAGAGTAGGAATTGAAGTCAAGGTATGAAGAGAATACAAAGCCAAGAAGAAGCTGGCTTGTGTAAAAGAAATTCTTCTTGATAAATGGCATGGGGTCAGCTGAAGATACACGTGGAAATAAAGAAAACTGAGTGCTCTCTCACACCATAAACACAAATCCGTCCATCTAAATGTGAAAGGCAGATCAACAAAGCTTTCAGACAAAAATATAAAAGAATATTTTCTTGAACATAGGATAGAGAAAGCATAATTAAACAAGATGCAAAAAACATTATTCATAAAGGGAAAGACTTGATAAATTGCTCTACAATAATTCTAAGACTCTCTAACATCAATGGACACTAGTAGGAAGCGGAAAGAATGAGCCATTAAGAAAGAGAAGACGCTTACAGTGTACTGGCCTTACAAAGGTCTCTTTCCCAGTGTGTATAAGGGATTTCTACAAAGTAAGAAAATGACAATAAAGTAGAAAATTGATCAAAAGACTTCAAATGGTCAATAAATCTATGACTAGGTCCTTAAGTTTATTAATAATCAGGGAAAAATTAAAGTTATAATATGATGGCCCTACCTATACCACAATGGTGTGATAGCACCAAGGCTTTGGTATGATGTAAAGTGACAGAGCTTTCACACACTGTGGTAGGGGTTTCCATCAGTACAACAACTTTGGAAGACAGCTTGGCATCATTTGTGAAAGCTAAGGACACAAATAATGTAGGACCCAGCAATTTCACTCCAGCTATGCTTCTAACACAAGTACGTGGACATGTGCACTAAGAGATAAATACAATAATATTCATTGCAGCAATATTTTTTACAGCCTCAAACTGAAAATGTGTATCAATAATAGAAATACATTCATAATGTGTTGTGCTTGACAGGAATGAAAAGGAAATATAGCTAAAGCTAAATATAGCAAGCCAGATACAAAGGAATACTTAGTGCATGCTTTCATTCTAATAAAATCAAACCAGCAAAATGAAATCATAGTATTCAGTTGCTAAGGGAAAGCAAGGAAGTGATTTCCAGCAAAACCAGGATAATTGTTATCTCTAGGTGCAAGAGCGAATGGAGGTGTGGGTCTTCGGGGAGTGGCAGTGTTTTCCTTTTGACCTGGGTACTGGTTATGCAGGTATTTACTTTGTGATAAATTATCTTGACTCTGCTTAATTTTCTGACTGCGTTTTATATTTCACAATTAAAAGGAAGATAGAAGCAGAATTAGCACTCAAGCACCATTCAGTGAAGCCTGACGAGAATAGGCGTGCCTGGTTTCCTACTCTCCAGGATACTCAGTGTTTGCTCATAGACACTCGGTCCAACAGACTCTAGTGGTTTTTCTATTGGACACTGTGGATCTCGAAACTGGTCACGTCTCCTCATTTGTTTTCGAGACAGGAAGCTTAGCACACCAACTGCAACTGTTTAAAACGCAATGACAAGCCTTCCTGTGAGCTAATCTTACTTAGGGCTTTATTATTTTTTCTACTCCTAATTTTTCTATGTAACTTTCTCAATGATTCATTGTATCCTTTCTTATTATGTGGATTTTGATAAGTACTTTTATAATTTTCATATTTAGCAGTTTTTATAACTAGCACTCCCAATTATCTATCACTGTACAACCAACAATGCCACATTTAATGAATTAAAACAATGATGATTGATTATAACTCATGACTCAGCTATATGGGCTAAGTAATAGGGTCTGCTGAGGTTGGAAATTCCAAGATAGTTTTTTACTTTGCTGGGCATTCTTTCTGAATTCCAAATGGTTTTCCCAGAGGGGTGGCTGGATCTCTTTATATGAGACTCAGGGCTCCAAAAGATAGCGTTCTGAGAAACTCAACATACAAACTCTTACAAACCTCTTTTTCATGCTGCTAATGTCCCATTGGCCAAAGTAAGGCCCATGGCCAAGATCACAAGGAGCGGACAACACAGGATATCAGAGTCATAAGAACTACCAAAATAAATACACACACATCATAATAATAAATATATAATAGTAAATAATAATAAATACATAATAAATACAAATTACAAATACATAAGAATAACCAAACACATATACTTAGGAATACATACAATAATAGAAAGACTTAAAATATTTCTATAAACGTTTGCCTTCTTTGATGATTTGGGCAACAGCTCACTATAGACCGAAGCTCCACCAGTTACAGCACATATTCTCCACTTATAACATCCTTGGTTAGAAAGCTTTCCAAGAATATGCATTTTTATGAATACCACAACACTCATAAACTTCAGAAGTGGGAGATCTCACGTGTCATTACCATTAAAGACACAGGAGTAAGTACCTGCCCAGGGTCTGGGGGCTCTAGTCACCCTCTCTGAAGGCTGACTGTAACTCCACACCTTTTCTGAACTCCTCAGGGCATGTTCCCCAATCGACTTATCTCACTATTGTAAATCATCGCCTCTGTATTTGCAAGTGACATCTGTGGGCATAGAAATTGTGGGACAAGCAAAACAAAATTGTGGGAACAAACAAAAGCATGAAAAGAACCCATAATAAAGCATTATTGCCAGACCAGGAACAGTGTAGTTTTGGGTAGAATGTATCCAGACTATTCAAAATTTTGAATTGCTGATATGCAATCTTTGAGG
This sequence comes from Pteropus alecto, assembly GCF_000325575.1. Classification (NCBI taxonomy): domain Eukaryota; kingdom Metazoa; phylum Chordata; class Mammalia; order Chiroptera; family Pteropodidae; genus Pteropus; species Pteropus alecto. The sequence continues at coordinate 424,318 of NW_006437784.1, forward strand.
GGACACTTCCTGGAAACCCACTGGTAGTGTCCCTTCCCTCTCACCTCTCCTCACAAGCAGTCTGAATCTGGTGTCTGTATACATGGTGGTTGGCAGAGAGCTCCAAGCTGCATGCCACTGCTGCTTCTCAACAGCTCAGGGCTGCTGAGTTATCCCTCCTGCTGGAATTTTCCTGGAGCTGCCACCAGAAGCTCACCATCACTTCCATTCCCCTGCCTGCCTAACTGAGGTGTTGTGCAGCATCACTTCCCTGAGTTGTAGTGATCCTCACCCAGGACATCATCACAGCTTCTTATTTTGTGCTCCATATAGCATACGCTTCATGAAAGATGCTGGCAGGACTGTTTAAACAATAAATAAATGTGCTTTAACCGTCTTTTTATCTTGCCAAAGAGAAGGAACTAACCATTTGTGAGTGCTTACTATGTGCCAGGCAGATGCTTTAGTTATTACCCAACTAAATTTTCACGAAGTTTGAAAAAGATATCATCGCCCCCATTTTCACAGTCCTGTAAACTGAAGTGCAGAAAGGCTAAGTCACTTGACCAAGGTTGCATAGCTAGTGAGCAGATAAAGTAGGACTGAATCTGCCTCTTTTTGTCCAAGAGCTTAGTTTATTTTTTCCATTTTCCCACCCACCCTTCCTGCATACTGCAACTCACCGGAATTCAGAAATGAGCCTGGCCTAGTGTCTAGATCAATACCATCCTATAGAAATATAATTCCTATCACAATTGTGAGCCACGTATGTAATTGTAAATTTGCAGGCAGCCACATATGATTAAACTGAATCAAAAGTAATGCATCACATCTCCTACTAGCTCACAAAGCAAACCGAAAGCCTCCAGTTCAGCCAGGGCTGCGGGCAGAGTTGTCTCCAGCCACATGGGTTTCTTTTATGCAAAGGCCCTAAAGTCCTAATAGCATTGTGGAAAATGTGCTTGAAAATGCTGTTCTATCAGATGTTCTGATCTGCCTAAAATATTTTAGTTATTTTGAAAGAAAGAAAACCCTGCTGACCTGGAATCTAAGGAAAGAAACTTTTTTTTTCCCCAAAAAATGTTGGGAACGTGTTTTAAGAAAGAAAATTAATCTGTTATTTAATAGATTTCTAGTCCTCAGATAGAGACACAATCGGTTTAAATAAATAAGACCAATAAGATTAATGAAGGTCAACTTGATTCTTATTGAGGAAAAATAGTCTCAGTGACAATGATTAAAATGAATGTTCCTACTGTGTTCTCTTAAGGGATTTTCTTCCATTATCTGTGATGCAAGAAGGCAAAAAGAGTGAATGGAAAACTAAAGTCCTGTTATTCAAGATGTTTCTTGGTCGGAGGAGCCCTCCTCCATATCTAATTAGAGAAGTTAGAGAGACGAAAGTCAGATCTGAGTAACAGACAGAATGGCAGAGGCAAAAAGGGTTGCAGTGTCTTCAGAACCAGGCTGGAAAACACACACCCCAGAGAACTCTATACTGTGGGATGGAGCAGAAGGAGGGTTGCAAGTCAAACATGTATTCCAGTGTTGGATAGAAGTCAAGATACAGTTATCTATTGAGCATGTACTACATGTCATGTTTGATGTGCTGTGGATGTAATGATGCTGTACTTAAAGAATTTAAAATAAACTTTAGTGCAGCAGTCCTAATTATTTAAAATATTGACAAATGTTGAATATCTTTTAATGTATCACAAGATTTAATTATAATCATTTGTACACTGTTGTTTTAATTATGAATGAGAATTTTCTAAAAGATAATTCTATTTGGTCTTATTCACCTTTCCAAGTTAAGCATTTCTTGATTAAATTATTCTGTTGGGTGTATAAAACCTTGAAGTTACAGTAGTTCTCCTAGAGGTTAAGATAACTCCACTGGCACACACAACCTTACAACATAAAAGAAAGTCCTGCTAACTTGGGCCAGTCTATGTCCTTTCTCCTAGGAACTACTTTCCAATGATTTGTCCAGGAATACATATATAAATTATATATTTTTATATATGTGTGTGTGTATATATATATATATAGGTTTTCATAATGATATATTACGTATGTTTAAAGTACAAACTTGTCAGTGACAAATAGTTTTATCATTTTTAATAAGTTCTATTTTTAGACCAGAAATATATATAAAATCAAATGAGTTGGTACAAGACTTAATAAAATAAACCACATGAAATAAAAGGAAGAAAATAAAACTCCAGACAAAGAACATTTTCCGGAAAAATATTGATCACATGAATTGTGAATAAACACATCGCCACAGAATTAACAATGCAATGAAGAAATTGCTCTTGTAAAGCAAATGTGAAAGCAAAGATATAAGATTTCTAGATATGATGTGGAAAGATGACAAAAGGAGTTGAACTACAAACCAACAGAGTTCAAGAAAGAAGTGTTCTTCCAGAAACAAAGCACAATTTGGAAGCAACACACACACACACAAAAAAGTATAAATGCTGAATAAAAGAGGGCATGAAATACAGAACTGAGAAAATTGAGAACACTAAAATGGAAACAAATGTAGAGTCAAGAAATTTGAGAACAGAACAGGCAATAGAAATCTAACACATAACTATTACTGGGGCAGAGAACTTAAATAATAACATAGAGCAAATATTTTTAAATAAGTTAGAAACTTTCCTGAAATCAAAGAAGATATACATTTTCTTATTTAAAAAAAACACATTGTTTCTTAGGAAAAATTGACAAAGGACAATCAACACTGAGACACATTCTGCAAAACAATCCCATTTTTGAGTTCAAAAAGCTTAGGCTGACCTCTGACATTTTGATAGCAACAGTCAACACAAGAGACAGAAACAGCCTAAAAAGTCCTCAACAACAGAAAGAGTGACTAAAAACATTTTAACCCAAACAGGCTGTTCTTTAATTTAAGAGGAAAGAGGGAAACATTTTTTAAACATACAATAACTTGAGAAACTGCTGCAAGAGACACTTGAGACAATGAGTAGATAAATGAGAAGTCACAGCAAAGGTCAGGCTATGAACATTGACCATTTAACTGTTGGATTAAGATTAAAACAAAACTAAGATTACAAGTACATAACAGAATGCAAGAGAAGTATAATAACGTAATGGAGATTTATATAACAATAATGGAGAGAGGAAGGAAACTGTAATTTGAAAGATACTGTAAGCATGGCGGTTTCTTCATCTTGTGAACCAGAGATCAAGGTAGAGCAATGAAAACAGATGAATAAATTAAAATACAAAGGCAGATAGACACAAAATAGTCATGGAGATATAAAGTGTAGCATAAGGAAAATAGTCAACAATGTTGTAAAAAATATGTAAGGGAGAAGAGGGGTTCTAGATTTAGTGGGGTGACCATTTTGTGAATTATATAGATCTCTAATCACTATGCTGTACAACTGAAAGTAATATATTATTGTATGCCAATTATAATTGAAAAAACTCATTGAATTGTACAATGTAAATATGAGCAACTAATTGTCTATTGTACTTCAATAAAGATGAAAAAAATTTAAATATCAAGGGAAACATTAATAAAAATAAGTTAGATTAAAATGGCTTATTGGCAGGGAGAGAAAGGGAAGGAAGTACGCTATGTTTGTCATTGTTTTTTATGCAAAGTCAATGAATTTTATTTAAAGAAATAGAGAATCCAGTGCATTGTATTTCATTACAATGGAAAGTTTAGAAATTCAACAAATTATCAAAGAAAACACATACATCAAACTAAACACAAAGATTTAAAAGCTATTAAAAACAAAATGTATAACAAAACAGAAATAAGACTATCTCAAATAAATGCATGTAAAATTAATATATAAAGAACTCAAATAATAGATTGCAAAGCAAAATCTAACAAAATGCTGTATGTCAGAAACATACCTAAAGTGAATCAAAGTGTTTGAAGGTAAAAGGATGAGTGGAGGAGGCAAAGCAATAAATTCAAAGAAGAAAGAAAACATGACCACATGTAATGAGGTGCAGATACAGGGAAAATGGCATCAAGAGAGATGAGGGGGATGCTCTACAACCACAAAGGCAAAGTCCATAATGGAGACACCACAGTTCGTATTCATAACAGTTATGAATATCCATCTACCAAATGGAGCAACATCAACACTCATAAAGGATAAAACACAACTAAGGAAAGCTACACAGAAGACATTCATAAAGAGAGATCATAACCACTTTCAGCCCATGACAGAGTTAGTGGACAAAAATAAGTTATAGAAGACCAAAATAACATAATTAATCACTTTTTTTGAGTGTTAATGATACATAAAAATTGGCCATTTAATAAGGCATACAGAAAACCTACAGAAATTAAACATAGAACAAGTATCATTCTCTGGTCAAACTTCAATAAAACAAGAAATTAATAACAAAAACAAACAAAAGAGCCATAAACAAACAAGCAACCCCTATGATCTGGACATTTTTAAACCACCTTTTAACCAATTCTTAACTCAAAAAAAAAAAAAATTGAAACCAAATAGCAGACTATCTAGATAGACTATGACAAGAGTATAAGCTTGATGTACCAGAACCCATGAGTTATGCCTAAAGAAGTGCTCTGGAGTAATTTTATACCTTTGAATAATATATCGTATTCATTCGTTTTGGATCAAACAACAACAAAAAATTGAGTATCTACTTCATGTCAGGCACTATTCTAACAGTAGGTAAAACACATGAAAACCCACGTGCCTGTACCTGTGCAATGCACATTCTAGTAAGAACAAGCAATAAAGAAATAAATATGTTTTAACACAGAAGGTCCTATGATGATAAATGTTAAAGAAGAAAATAAGGAAAGGGAATTTAAAAATGATAGTAGTAGAGGAGGAGCAGGTTAAAATTTAAAATGAGATGGTCACGGGGGCCTTAATTGAGAAGATGGCATTTGAGTAAAGAAAGAGATGAGCCATGTGACTCTCTAAGGAATAAAGAGTCCTCTTGCAGAGGGAACAGAACAGATGTGCAAAGGCCCTGACACATAAATAAGGACTTCAGGATGCCTAAGAACTACTTGCATCTAAATAAGAACTCTATATTCCTCTACCCTTCTAATATTATGAGACTGCCTCTCACTGGTAGAATCTAATCAGCTAGGTATCCATTTCCTGTAATACAGGGGAAAGCTTAGACAACATCTAGCACAGGGCTATAGCTATAGATTGGTGTAAAGTCAAAAGTTGTTGTTATGGTTGTCTTTAAAATGATAAAATTACAGTGCATTGTGATAGTGATGGTAAATTTTTATTATGCAAGAAAGAGGGGGTTAGAATTTCTGGTGCAATGTGCTAGAAGCATAGGATCTAGTAAACAAGTGAAGAAGTTTTTCTAGATGAAACAGTTCATGGTGACAGGAGAGAAATAAAAATTATCATCAAATGTGTCAATATGTTGTTTTTTTGTGGTGGTGGGAATTTGTTGTTATTGCTCCTTTTTTTTTTTTCAGTTAAATAGGAAACAAGGTGATCAGCTGAGAAAAGAATGGAGAGGAAGTTTTGAAGGTTTGAGGAGAGAAGTACCAAAATGATCATGAGACTGAATGGACCAGGAAATATGATATGATAGCTGGAAACATGACTGGCCCATCTGATGCTATGAAATTAAAGTGAGGCTAATCAGCATCTTGGCAGGTATTTTCCCAGCTACTAGCAGCTGCATAGGTGCAGGTGCAGAGAAGATGGAAAGTTCACTGCTGAATTGCAAAACATCTAACAATCGGTATGGCACAGGCATTGACCAGCCGAGAGGGACTATGGCCGTACTAGTCAGAATGAGCCCAAATTCCACTTCTGGGTAAACCAAGCTTATTCAGTTTGGGACTCTTTCCAAAAACATATGCCAAACCAAGAGAAGGCTAGTGGATTTAAAAGATCTTCTACATAGCCATTGAAATTGGCAAATATAATGATAGGAGCAGTGTTGAAATGAATGACAATGGGTCAAAAGATAAGTCTTCAAAAATTTCAGGAAAGTAATACAAAGGATTAGGGGTGGGCAGGGAGAGGACTACAGAAAGAAGTGGTAACATGTGGTCAGATCTGCTGGCAGAGGGGCAGTTAGGGAGAAGAAGGAAGAATTCCTGGAAGCAAAGTGGGAAATACAAGCTTGAATTCTATCACCATTTTGACTAGATCGGCACAGAATCAATGTTATGCTGACCCTATAATTTCATTGTGTATAATGGGATTTTAAAATGGAGCTATCTTGGTCCCAGTCTTGCCTTATTCCAAAGAGATGGCAGTGATAGCAGGTCCAGGTGTTCTATTGGGGCTGGCAGGGATCACCTGGAGTGAACACCTGCAGACAATGACTCTAGGATTTACTAGGATTTACACCTGCAGCTCTTCCTAGGATTTACTCCAAGGTTGAGTCTACTGTGTCTGGAGGTTTGGTTACTTTTGATCAGGGCTACTTTCTTATCAAAGGCAAATTGGGGAGAGTGTGAACAGTAAAATCTGAAATGCCCTTTCTTCCTTAATGAGTCTGAGATGTTAATTAGATCCATGGGATTGACTACAATGTCATGTTGGTACCAACATGAGCCATTCATTCGTCTGAAATGCATTTACAGGGTTTCTACTCTGCTTTCAGGGGGCTAGGCTTACAAATTGAAATAGGACAACATACTTGGTTTTCTGAGGCGTCTGTTAACCACAAATAGTCAGCTGTATAGCTCCAGGGATGAAGGAAGTAACATAGGTTGATGAGACAGAACAACAGCATAGAAATAATGTGAAATCCAAGATGTTTTGAGAGATAAAGTAAGACACGCTGGGACCCACAAACTTCAGGCTAACATTGGGGATTGTATAAAGTCATAGCTCGCCAGATTAGCCAGTAGCTTGTCCTGACTTACCTGGTTAGTCCAGGTGGCCTGCCTTCGAAGTTTGTGCAGAGCACCCCAGCCCACCTCTAGCTGGTGTGGTGTTCATGCCTCATGAAGGAGCCTCTAATCTAGTGTGGCCTGCTCCTTCCACTCACAAGTCCTACAAAATGCCTACGCCAGCAGTACTGTAAGTCTTGTCAATTCATATACATACACAATTTTGAGGAGAATAATGAATTCAACCATACCCTGAGAATGCAGCAAAATTCTCCATTCAAAAAGACATGGGTGGCATCCCAGAACTTTCACCTAGGTAGAATTTTTGTCCCTCCAAATGACAGGGTGAGTACAAAGGCTCCTGGACAAGAATTGTATTTGCACAGTCAGCACAGTTGTTACTCAAACCTGGAGAGGTCTCTCTGCCTGGCTTCCAGCTAAATCCCCATGGGCTGGCTGTTTTCAGCCTCTACCCCAACAGGAATGGCAGCAGGTGCAGGACTCACCCAGTATCTGTTAGCAGCCTCAGGGGGGCCTGAGAGTGGCAGTGGCCCAAGAGAGGCTTGATGGACAAGGAAGCAAGCAACACACTCACCAGCCTGGGGGAAGGTGAGGACTCTGCCTGAAAGAGTGCAGGTAGAAAATATCAGTGCCTGTGAAATTGTTAAGGGGCACAAAATATCTCCTAGACCTGCCTGCAGGTTCACAGTGCCACTCGTACGTCGTCCGCACGATAGCTCAGTGTGTGGAAGTTTCTTCCTCTGGAAGCCATGCGGGATTTGCCCTGTGAACGTGGATGAGATTGATATGTAATATTATCTCATCAATTTTATTATATGGCCTTTGTAAAAATGCATACTTTCAGTTCTGTTGGGGACAGACTATCCAGTCAATAAGACCCTGTTCTCTCAGGGAAATAAGCTTCTGAAATCCTTTCAAAACATGTACCCTATGTAAAAATTAGGTATAACAAGGAAAAGAAAATCATACACACACACACACACACACACACACATATATATAAATTTGGTGAAATAGATTTATTTCTTAAATTAAAGGAGGATGCATTAAAATAATTTGAAATGTGACATAGATATATTGTAACCTAAAATATTTTTGAGCATATTATAAAAAATATAACTAATGCATCAATCTATGACTTCAGAAGTGATGTGAAGTTTTCTTTATGAATTTATATAGAAAGAATCATTTTAAGGGAAAATGTTAGATAATGACCAAGTTTGCATGTTTCCATGGCAAACGATCGGAACTTAAGAATCAGCACATGGGAGATGAAGTGTAGCAGAGTTCCCAAAGGCAGGGGGCCTTACTCCATAAGATGGCTCCCTTTTCAAAAGAGGCACTTGATTCTATGTGTGGTTTCTTCAATTTGAACAAGTTATAGTGTTTTTTAAGTATCTGTTCGGAGGCTGGAAAAAAAGTCATGGTTAAAGACAATGGATACATGTAAATCCTCTCAGTATTTTAAACCCATTCGAGGTGGGCTTTTCCCTCTACTACGTCACCTGGTCAGTCACCTGTAGTGGGTTTGGGGGAAACTAGGTGGCCTCTGGGGCCTGGTGGAGGTGCACAGGGTGCTGGGTGCTCGCCAGGCACACACTCTGGCCTGAGGCAGCAGGAGGACAGCATGATGATTAATAGATTTTGGCCCCAACGCTACTCCTCTGCCTCCTGCAGAGCAAGACTCCAGGCTGCAGGTCCCTACACAGACCTGCCAGTACATGCACCCTGCGTATCCTCTGCGTGTGTCCTTCGTAATTCCCTTCCCAGGGCAGGCCCAGCTTCGGATGCAGCAGGCCTCCCCATCCTTCTCCCCTCTGATGCAGGTGTCTTCCCCATCCTCCTCTCTGCTGCTCTTGGGAAAAAGCTGAGTGTAAGGCTGTCCTGCAGAGGATTTGCACTCCCTCCATTTGCTGGTGTCTGTTTCAAGGTCAGGACTCTTTCTTTATCCATGGGAATTGAGCTGATGCTGTCTTTCACAAACATGTAGCCCTGGGGAAGAGTTGAGATTACATAACAGGAGAGACCTACAATCAGTCCCTCCTTCTGGGTTTGTTCCAGCACAACAGCACCTCTATAAGAAAAGCCAGGACTCCTATGTCTTTGAGCTTTCTTTTAAAGAAGCCAACTGAAGCATGTTCCTCCAATCCCTCTTAAGAAACCGTAACACCAATTTCAGGTGATGACAGCTATTCATGTTTTCATATCATCTTTATGAACATCATTATGTTTCTTTTACCTATTTTCCTATAAGAAGTCACCGGATGTAGAGTAAGCACAAAGAATGCAGACCATGCAAGTATGGCAAGATAAAAGGTGTTTACCATCTCTGGAGAAAGACACAAAGTCAAACCGCTGAAGAACACCTGTAGCCAGGAGAAGTTAGAGACAAAAGTCAATGCTTCAACATCTCTCTCAATCACGCACACATGAAGAGCTGTTTCATCCAACATGGACATGCAAAAAGTGCAAAGAAATGAAGATTTTTGTCCTGCTGCCTGGAATGGCCACGACGGGGAGCAGCAAACTCATGGACTAGAGTTTATTCTACTGCTGCTATCAGTTGGGAATCTGAGTGTAGTTAAACTGAATTCTCAAATCAGGCTGCCTGAATTTCCTAAGTATCTAGAAATGGGTGCCACTGCTTCTTGTCATAGCCCAGCCTCAGTCCTCAATGTGCTTAAGAATAACAATTCTTCAGACACAAACATTTTCAGTGAAATGAAAAAAAAATAAATAAAAGAAAAAAGAAAAACAATAACATTTCCTGGGTGCTTAGACCTGGAGCAGGTTTCCTTCTGAAGGCTTTATAAACGTAGTTCATACTAATCTTAGGATGGGCAAAAGTATCGTTACCATTGTACAGATAAGAAAACTGAGGCTCAGAAAGGTTGTTGCTGTTCTTCACCACACAACGCGGCATTGCCCATCCCGGCACAACTGCTGTGCTTACAGAGTAGTCCCAGCAGAGAGGTGTAGATGTCCCACATCGCTACATTTCCAGTAGATAGTGGCTAAGATGTACCAGCCAGCTCACACACACCTCACTGTCCTTGTGTACAAATATTGGTGCTGCTTTTATGCCCACATGTACACTCAGAAAGAGTTTTCTTCAGGCTTAGGCACCCCTTTCCTCTTTTATACTTGTGCTTACAACAACAAAGCTCTCTCCTCAGTGTTAGTGCAGCAATGAGTGAAAAGGACCTGTTTTCCAACCCTTCAGGAGATGAGATATGGCTGGAAGCTCAGTGAGAGAGGAAGAGAGCAGACCCGGGACTTTTCCAGAGCACCACGTCTTTTTCCACCTCATGCCACTCATCCCTGCCATGGCACTGGGGACATGGGACACTCATGTGTTTGACCCATGACTGTGCTGCCCCTCCCATCCCATGCAAAGCCCCATGTGGAAATGCAGGTGGGGAACTGATGTCCCCAGGCTCTCATTAGGAAAATGTTTACACATATTGAGAACCTGAAAGACTGGTGCAATGAGCACTGTGTGCACACCACCTGGGTTCAACGATTAGCATTTTCTCAAGTTTCCTTTAGTTCTCTCTCCTTCCCTCCCCCCCTATTCATGCAACCAGTTAGAAGTTAGTTACAGACATGACAGTGCACCCCTAATTTCTCATCAAGGGTCTCCTAAAAATAAAAACATAACATTGCAATAGTTAGGTTCTCCAGAGAAACTGAACCAATAGGATGTGTATGTATAAAGAAATGCACTTTAAGGAATTGGCTCATGTGATTGCAGGGCTTGCAAGTCCAAAATATCCAGGGTAGACCAGTAGGCCAGAAATTCGGACAAGAATTTCAAGACCTACTGTTGTTGAGGTCTTGAATCTGAAATCTGCAGGGCAGACCTGCAGTCTAGAAACTCGAGCAGGGTTTCCATGGGGCAGCCTTGAGGCAGAATTCCTTTTTTGAGAAACTTCAGTCTTTGCTTTTAAGGTCTTCAACTGATTGGTTGAGGCTCATCCACATTATGGAGGATAATCTGTTTTACTCAAAGCCTACTGACTTAAATGTTAATCACATCTTTAAAAAACCTTCACGATGATGACCTAAACTGGCATTTAACCAAAGAGTTGATCACCATAGACTAGCTAAGTTGACACAATAATTATACCACTTATAACACATTCAAAGTGAATGTATGATTAAATACTTACTTCTTGGAAACAAAGGCAGAGAATACTACTTTTTGTGGGAAAAGGGAAAAAATTAAAGAAATATTATTGTATTTGCTTGCATTTGCATATAGAAAATGTGGAAGGGTTCACACCCACCTCATGAGGGTGGAGATCTGAGGCTGGAGGAGAGGAGGAACAGAGAAAGGCAAGGGAGGAAACGAATTCAAATCCTGTTTGGGCGTATCAACCATGTGAATGTGTTACCTGTTAAATGAAAAGGAAAACATCAAATAGAGCCTAATTCTTACTTAAAAAAAAACAAAAAACAAAAAAATAATCATTTATTATGAATCCTTCTCCAGAGAATTCACACACCCCAATTTGTAGTTTCTCCACTGGAAGATTTCCCTCCCAATGATTTGAATCCATCCTGAAGAAAACAAACTAAAATTAGAAATTAAAAACATACAAAACATTGGTATTGGGACTTTCACTTGTATTACCAAGGTCAGGGCAGCAACCAGAAGCTAAACTACACCGTGGGTTCTGAAGGGTCCTGGAACGGGACCAGGCTGCTGAGAGGGGCCAGACCAGCAGCAGCAGTGTTGGGAGGAAAGCATGTTCTGCTCACATGTCCCTGGTCCTCTGGCTTGTGACAGGACTGAGACCACTCGTTGCTTTTCACAGGCTCCTTCTGTGCCCTAAGAGCCAACTCTCTGAATCTCACAGCCTTGGTAACAGCTGGAGTCCCCAATATTTCCTGGGGAAATGCCTGCAGAAGGCCCTTACCCAGTGATCCCACTTTGACCCTTTCACTCACCAGGTAGGTGCTCCAAATTCCCCAAGGTTGGTGCCCTAGAAGGTAGGCAAGAAAAAGATGTGTGGGATCACTGTGGGTGAGAATAAGTGTGTTTCAAGGGAATATGTATAAACTCTTGGTTCCAAAACTCCTCACACTTTGCCCCACTCAGAGACCATGAGGAGTCCCTGGCCCTCAAGCCAGTCATGCCATTGCTGCCATCCACAGAAACCAAGGCTGGACTCTGGGCACACGAAGTGCATTGCACTGGGCTCCTGGGTGCTGCGTTTTGCATTCCGACAAGTAGCCCTTTCGATATTACTGCTCAGTGAGCTTTCTTCCAGCCACCCTGATTTTTCCACTCCACTATAGTGACTAGGAAATTTCCAGATGACTAATAACTCAAGGTATGTTTTTCAAAATGTGCTTTTCATTTCATCCTAAACTACCCTGCAGGTAGGATATTAAATTTGTTCCAATTATTACCGTGGTGTAACAAGCCACCCCAATTTCATGGGTTAAAATAACAGCTCATGCTCACAGACTCTGAGGGTTGAAGGCAGTGATGGGAGTGTTATGGAGAAAGTTGCTTCTTCTCCGTAATGCCCTGGCCTCAAATGGGCAGACTCAAATGGCTGGGCCTGAAATCATCTAGAAACCGCTCCAACATGACTAGGAGGCTGGGCTCACCTGGGGCTGTCACTCAGCTAGCCTGCACATATCCTTTCCTATGGCTGGGGCTTCTCACAGAATAATTTCCACAGGGAACCTCTGAGTTTTCCAGGATCCTCAAATAGAAGCTCTATGGCTTTAGAAGCTATACATCATCACTTCTGCATAGGCTATTGGCTACAAGCCAGCTCCCATAGCAAAGCCAGATACAGGGAATGGACTTGGACCTCCCCCCCCAATCTCTTAACGGGAGAGGTAGCAAGATCATACTACAGATGAGCTCATGAGATGGGAGATGTCAGTGAAGCCATCTTTGAAAAATCCAAGCTGCGCCCTAGTCCAATCATGGTGAGACGAGAAGGGACCTAAGGACCTCTCTTCTTCCTTCTACAAACTCGGAGGCCCTGTGTAGGGGCTGGAAACTAACCTCCAGACCACTAGCAGGAGTTGCTTCTATCAGGCCACACATGCTCCCCATTTATATTTCAAAAAGAAATAATTTTATATTTGCTCGTTGCATATTTGGTTCCATGTTCTTGTGTTCTCTGAATCAAGTGAAGAAAGTCCATTTATTATTTATTCCTGTTTATGAATCCTTCTCCAGAGAATTCACACACCCCAATTTGTAGTTTCTCCAATTTGTTATGTCTTAGAGGCATACAATTTCTGCTCAGTGGTCATTTAAGATAAAAATAAAGAGTGAGATAGGTTTTTATCTTTTAAATGAGAATCAAGCAGCACCTTGGGTTGTCAAAAGAGGGGTCAGTGTAATACTCTGTATTATTTCTGTGACTCCCTTAGTCTCTTCCTTCAAGATTGCATTTAGTGAATTAACTGGAGTGTGAAAAGTAAAACTCATGCACAAACTCCAACACATGAAGGACAACCAGTCAGTGTTTTAATGTTGAGGGAGACAGAAACAGAGAGAGAGTAGAAGTAGTGGGAATTTCTCTTGTAGTAATGATCCATTGGAAGCCAATCTTCACCATTGGTCTGTGTGAGTTAGAATATAGGCTGAATGGCTATTACAAAGACCAAAATTACAGTGGCCGAAATCATTATATTTTTTTTCTAATATATGCTGTCAAAAGCAAGCAGCCTGGGCTGATGCAACAGCTCTGCTACTTTCGGTACATGGCTTCCACTCTAGGTTGCTGCAACTGCTCTAATTGTCATGATTGCCCAGCTGGCAGGCAGGCTAGCAGGGCAGTAGTGAGCAATTCCTTAGTTTCTAAGTAGCATTCTCATCCATCTCATTGGTCACATGGTCATCTCCAGCAGCAAAGGAGGCTGGGAAATGCAGTGTCTAGTCCATGCACCCAATCCAAACCCAGAGGGTTTCCATTACTAAAAGGAAGAAAAAGAGAATGGATGTTGGAAACAGTTGACTGTCTCTGCTTTTCCTAGTTTTCCACGAAGAAGCATAGTTTATAGGATTATCATGGCTTAAGACATAGGAAATATCTGTTATTGGCCACTGATACCAATTACTATGGCAACCACACTGAGTGGCTGGTACTACTCACATCGTCATCTTTTTTTCTGCACCCCTTGCATAAATAACTTCCCTAAACAGCCCAGTTTGTGAGAAAGAAATCCTGTGAACTGAATGGAATGCCTGATGTTTCTTAGTTAATGGTTCTTTCTGATGTTGTCGTCTTGATCTTACTTCTTTGTGAATGAGATTTGATTTGCAGTGAGAAACAGAAATATGATTTACTAATACCTTTCTCTCCAGGTTTCTTGGATGAAAGTGGCTGCACACACTTACAACTAATCTAGGCATGTTGTGTGCGTGTTGGGGAAAAAAGGGTGGGGTGAAGCTTGTCCTCTGAGCCCCATCTCTTGCTCTGGGAGTACTTCTTTTCTTTTCCCTTCCCAAAACTTTGCCCTGTCCTTATTTACCCACACTTTTTTCCAGCCAGTTTATGCAAGTACCTTCAGCTGACATTCTATAAGGCCATATTCTGCAGACCACTTTTTTGCTAGAGGCTACTAGAAATTTCAATGTAAAAGTGTTATTGTCATACAATTCTTGAAAACTACATCTTCTCTCCTAGACAATCACAATGCACTAGAGAAAATTAGAGGCTCCTGGTTAAAAAAAAAAAATCTTTATAAATTTTACACCAAGTATTTGTCAAATTTATTTGAACAGTAACTACATGTCGAGAAGCACTTTTTGGAAAATGTCCACTCTCATCTTGCTGCAGTGTAGTACGCAGATAAAGCCATGAACTTCAGAGCCAAATACATGGGGTCCAAATCCCAGCTCTGCCACCAGCTATGTGTGGCCTTCAGTTTCTTCATCTCAAAATCAAATTTCACATTACTTATCACCTAGGATTAGTGTGAGGAATGATTGAAGGATATACGTAAAGCACGATGCCTGGCATATAATAGAAACTCAATAAAAAAGTCTTTATCATTTTTATCAGACAGGATATCATTTAATAAGAATCTAACGTGCCTGTCTGCTAAGCAGTTTTTGTCAGGCATGTTGAAAAATTCCTCCAGAACCTTCTCCCATGCTAATTCTATTAGGTCTTACTGGGGCTATATCTTACTGCTGAAATGACTCGGGTGAACCAGGAAAGTCTGATGAATTTTATTCTACCTGATTCTCCTCTTCCAGTATTGTATTGTATAAGTCTCAATGACAGTTTCAGCCTCCCACCAATCTTCACCCCACTTGGCTTTAAGCTCAGCATCCCAGGAGCACAGCTGGTAGCCAGCACCTGGCTTCAGGTACAGGTAGACATGGAGCAGAGCCAGGAGTACTCAAGGCTTCCCTCCCCTCACAAGTCGTGTAGAAGCAGGCTCAGTTATCAAGGCATTGGTGAGACATGCTGCCTCTGTAGAAGTCCAGGACTTGGAGATTATCTTCTTCAGCCTCATGTGGCCCTGGTTTAGAATCTGGGTGCCCCAGTTGGCGTTCCCATATTTAAGAGGCACAGTAACTAATTTGTAAAGGCGTCTGCTCTGATGGTCCTTATGACAACCCCAGGAAGCCCAGACTGAGCAGCCCACAGGCTCTGCCAGCAGAGAAGCCCATCCACTAACAGGACAACATCTATGAAAGAGCTGATCCTGCCTGGCACCCAAATCAAAGGGCGAACTCAGCACACAGGAATCACGCCAGTCCTTTAAGTCAGTACAAGCGAGTCTATTCCTGGCACAGGAGCTGTCCTGTTCTTATAATTAACAATCATCCTTAATGTCTGTCTAGTGTCCATAACATCTCCAAGAGGAGTTTTGTCATTCCCGTTTGTAAATGAATAAGAGACAGAACTTGACAAGAACTCAAGGGTTCATATTTTTTGGACAATTTAAACAGGAGCAGACATTTGTTTTTCACTGACCAGCGTAACATCAAAATGCAAAAAAAAAAAAAAAGGAGAAAAAAGGAAGGAAAAAGAGAAAGGGAGAAGAGAGAAGTGATTATATGGTATGGAACTGACATAGGTTGAAGTTTGTATTATTTTACAGATATTAAAAATAATAGCTGCTACTGTTACTTATTCTCATCACATAAGTAGAATCTGAGACAAGAATGAATTTTCTCAGAATGTCAGAAGGGACAGGTGGCAAATTTTATTGCCATCCTCCCAGGGTCCCTCGTTTTTCTAATTTCTACTTAGATGGGTGACAACATGAGCATGTCCCACATGTGAAAAGTGCAGGAAAACAAGGCCCCACGGCCTGCCAGACCTGAAGCTCCCTTTTCTACTTCCTCACAACTGGCTCCCATTTGCCTCAGATGATGTCCAAAGCTCTTGAAACCAAACCATCTATCCTTTGGGCCTTTTGAGCTACCAAATATGGATAAATTATTAACAAGTATAAACAAACATATATGTATATGGTATAGAAAGATAGTGTATTTTAAAGTGAAGGCAAAGAATTTGTACTGAGTAAAAGTTAAATGTTTTTATTTGGTTCATTCTGGAAACAGGAAAAAAGAAAATGGTGTTTGATAGTTTATGGGCACAAAAGAAATAAATCATTCTTGGGCAAAGCTATCTTTTACAAAATTCTATGGCTCACTCAGAAATTCTTAAAAGGCAGAGGTTGCTGATATTATGGAGTGATTCACTGCACTGTTACACGCCAGCTCTGGTCCCTGGTGGAGTTGTAGAAGGCAAATATGTGAGAAGGGACATGTGAGAATAAGCTCCGTGTTAAGGAATGACACTGCATTTTATTCAAGGAAGGCAGTGTCTCACTCCTGCTTCACCATTATGTGGCACACCAGTCCTTCAGCACTCCGATTCACTTAGCAATGTCCACAGGCAGCGATCTGATGGCCTCGGAGCTGGTGAGCTGGGCTTGCTGCAGCCCGCTCTGCCCCAGCATGTTTCAGAGCACATCATTCTATGCACACAAAAGACCAGCAAGTCTCAACCTGAGTTTAAAAGTGTCATCTCTTATCCTACGAATGTGAAGTCATTTTCTCTAGTAGCTAAGTCAGTCCAACTGCTGCATTGCAGGAATTAAATAATGAAAATGGTAAACACTAAAAAACTGAACCACATTTGGATGCTTTCCTTGGAAATTCCTTTATTTATTTTATTGTTCTCCAATATTTCTCAGAGAGATGACCCTAGTTTGCTCAGATGCAAATAAAAGAATAGTCACTCCCATTTATCGAGCATTTGCTATGTGACAAGTAGTTTGTAGGCACTTCCTATTTAATCCTGTGGCTACTCTAATCAGTAAAGAATGGGTCAGAATGCTCTGTTCTGCATTTTACAGATGAGGACACCAGAGCCCAGACAAGGTGAATAGCAAAATCTCACAGCTAATGAATTAGATCACATACCAGCCTTTTTGACCCTCATACATCCCGCCAGGTGTTCCACATGCTGCTGGCCCAGCCAGTGCCAGATGCAGCTCACATGCCATTCTCTCCCTGACAGGCAGTCTCTGTTTGAATTCTTGCCTCCTGTAAGAAGGATTCAACTTTACAGCATTTGTCTAAAATGCTCTGCTTTATTGTTAAAATCAAATACAAAATCTGGAGAGGTAGAAACCTATTGTAGCAGAATAGTCAAAACAGTCCCTTTGTAAGTACAAAAATATATATATATTGCATGGAGACTGAAAAATGATCACATTCACTTTTAAAAGTATTTATTGCAAACAAATATCCTGCTAACTCAAGTTACTTAAAGACCAATCTGAATTAAGAAAAGTGCTTAGGAAAATTTCTTTAATGAATTAAAAAGGATGAACTGTAATCAGTACTTCATCTGTATGTACATGAATGTATCTAAATCATGTTTTTCCTCTGAAATGATTTATCATACGTTTCATGTCATTGTGTGTGCTTATCTACATACATTAATACTCACTTTCATGGAAACTTAGTTTCATAGAATGCTAGTGCCTCCTGAGTAGATGAAGACCACCACAGAGAAGCCATCAGAAAGAACAGTTTGTTTGTCACTGTGACCTTCTGTTTCCCTCACTGCCCAGTGGGAAGAGAAAGATGGAAGAGGTGGCACACTCTGAAGGAAAAGGTGGCAAGAGAGTGCAAGGCTAAAGACTTTGTTGAGGCCAACAGTTTCCATGTCTAAAGAAGTGACAGAGATGAGAAAAGCTGCCAGGGCCCTTTCAATTCTCACATCCTGGGAGTAATCAGCACAGGGGTGGGTGGGGTGACCACAGGGCATCTTCCTGCTATCTCAGTGTAGTCACCAGTACTCAGCTCACACAGAGCCAGCTTACTAGTAGAGGGTGTCCTCTCCTCCAGGCCTCTTACCCAGGCACAAATGTACCTAATTTTTTCAAAATAGGAGGTATTGCTCATGGCACAGGTAAGGCCAGCTC